>NC_041214.2:125297689-125335516 GCF_002837175.3 Physeter macrocephalus
GGCATGTGGGATCTTCCCGGACCGGGGCACGAACCCGTGTTCCCTCCATCGGCAGGCGGACTCTCAACCACTGCGCCAACAGGGAAGCCCCATGATTTTTTGATTATATAATTTTTCTCATTGGCAGGAAATTGGAACACTTATTTTACATATAAGAAAATAAATATTAAATAATTTTCCTCAAATTTTAAGGAGTCAGTTTTATATGATACAAGGATAAAAACTTTTCTTCTACTCATCCAGATACTTTTTTTTTTTCCACAAACATATACAGCATTTTTTAAATTTCAAAATATAAGGTCATAACAGAAATGGTTTAGTGCAACCTACTACAATTCTGTTCAAGCTCTGATATTTAGGAGGAATTGAAGAGGGATTTCCAATGGTAATAATTTTGCAAACTACTATTTCCCACACTGTTAAATGAAAGAAAAGAAAAAAAGAAAAAAAACAAAACAAAACAAAAAAACCCTGCAATTTTGTAGACATGGGACAGACTAGAAAAGAGAAAACTAAATGTTATTTGCTGATTTTATTTTAGGCTAACTTGTTTATATTAATGGACTGAAAGCATTTTAGTCATTTTAAAATTTTCCTCTGCTTAAATAGCCCATCACCCAAAAAGGAAACAATAAACCACATAACTCAATTATAAAATGTCAAAGCTTAAGAGCTAGTGTTCACAAAGCACCATTATGAGATTTCAATAGCACTGAGACCTGCTCAGGTTAACCTGCCAACTGTGTCCTATTTGCAAGTAAAATGTGCCCTCTTTCCTAATCAACTGCTCTAGAGCTGATTATTTCCCATTTATTTAATGCTATCTCCCAGGCCTCCCAAATGTTTTAGTCCTTATTTTAGACCATCTCAGACTCATTAGCCTTTTGCCTGACAGTGCCAATGTGACTGTCTGACAGCCTGAAACTTGGAGATGTTATGCCATTGAGTGTCAAGAGCTTTCCAGGAAAAAAGTGTTTTTTTAAAAAATGAACGTATATTTAAATAATGTCAATTTATGCAGCAAGGTAACAAAGCCAAATATTTTAAATTATGTCTGATATGCCAGAATATTATTTTTTTCAAATACAACTAGAATAAAATGTTTTTTCCATGATTCTGAAAGAAATATCCCCTTCTAAAATTTTCCATGACCATGTGTTCCTTTTGCAATAAGCTATATGTTTGTATAATAATTATCTTTGATTATATTTAAACATTAAATTACCATTTTTGATCTTGTCTAAAAATAATCAAATAGCAGCACTTTTATATGGTTTAATATAATATATAAAAAGTGTTATGTTATAGAAACACATTTTTCACATTTATAGATAAACTTTAAATTCACAAGGCAAATTAAATCTCCTATTTGCCAACTAATTATTTTATATTTATCAAAGAATCAAAATTAATTCATCAGTGATTTAAATTAACAATGACTAAACTAGTACAACAGGAAAAAAGAAAGGCTTCTCTATCTAATTGTGAAAACATACTAAGTGACCAAAAAGTAATTTTAATATTAATCCAAATCTGTAGAAATTAGCCATGTGCTCAGTTAATTTAGATTAGGTTTTCATTCTGTTTTGGCTACCACCAACATTTAGCTTGGATTGCTAACCTAAACTGGCTAAGTCACCTTACGGAAAACCTAAACCCTCCAGGACTACTGTGATCTGGAGGAAATCAAATCGACCGAAGGAAGATAAAAAGGATCTAATGTTATAAATTTACATAAAAGAACCATAAAAATCCCATTACCTTATAACTTTGAGCTAGGCACTTTGAACACAATTATGTAAAGCTTCAGAAATGGTAAAGAACCTATCAGAGGTCGCACAGGTAATCTTGGCAGCTGAAGAATCTAGTGATCCCAAAGCCTTGGATCCCTCCTTTATCTCACTCTGTTTTTAAATCCCACTGCATGCGTTTGCTGAGTGTTTAGCTAAGCTGCTTCTTGGGATTGGATCCTTGTGTCCATTTTGTTTGACCAATGGGCTTGCAGGGTTCTTAAATTGACATTTGCCTCCTCATGCAAGCTCATACCCTAGATACAAGCAAAGATTTGTCCCTGAGATACTTAATTCCACAGCCCTTTTGTCAACAGTCTCTCTTGCCTCCTATCACCCGTATTCCTTATGTGACCCTTATGGGATTTACTAAAACCCTACTCTTTTGGTTTGAATTGACCAATCAGGCCATAGCCACAGAACCCCAAGGTCACTAATAAAGACTTTTGCCCCAAGTCCTGTCTCTGTCTGCATTCTGCCTTGACCTTGCCATGTGGCCCCTCAAGGTGTGTCTTTAATTCTTCCAGAACTTAAGAACTGCAAATAATAAACTTCTCTATTTCAATTTCTCTTTTGATCTGTTTGCTGAACCGTGTTTCACCATCAGACACCCTGTGCTCCACTTAAATGTTTATTTAATAAAGTCATAACAACATCTTCTTCTTATTATTATATTAAAAGGGGAAAATCAACTGATCTGACAACCACTATATATTTAAATATAATTAAAATTATTTCAAACACAGGCCAAAAAAACCAAGTTACACATCAGACTGTGAATTCTCAAGGTTCATTTTTAAAGCTTTTCAAATGAAGCATACTCATATTCATTTTTAGTTTATTAGTTAAATACTTTTAGACCAAGATTTATGCTTGTTATATAAATTGAAGATCATGTGCCAGTGATATACTGGTATATAATTTCAGTGACTAGATAAAAGTCATTGGTTAAAACATGTTCCCAGAAAACTCACTTTATATGGGAAAATAAATTTCAAGTGAAAAACTCGAGTATAATTTTCAGGCAACTAGAATAAAAATAAATCTTAAAACATAACAGGGAAACAAAGCAAGACTAGTATAAATTCAGGATGCCATAGTTAACAGTGTTAAGAAGCTTATAAGAGAATGATCCCAAAACAGCTGTTCCAATATGGTTCCAAGATGGCTGACACATAAATGTCACCATACACCAGTGAAAGCACTCTTGTAATTTTAACTGCAGAAAAGTTAAACTTTAATTTATGAACAAGATCAAATATTTAAATAGGTAAAACAAGCTTAAGCAATGGAAGACGTAGGCAAGGTTAAACTATTAAAGGTTTTTGAACAGTAAAAGTCATCACCAATAGCAAAGTATCGATAGTTCGTAAGTAGAGTGTAAAAAAGTGAAAGATGTCAACATATTTCAAATTTATTTTAATACACATATATTTATATACCTATCTATATAAATCTGTATCTATATATTTATATATAATCTCTGAAGTAAAGGGAAAAATAATGATCAAAACTTATTTTAAAGACAGATAAATACCTAAGACTCCTTCAAAGAGAAAGCCATCCAATGTCATTAACACATATATGGATTGCATAAACATTAATCAGTGTCGTACTAATAGTATTTGGCAATATATTCACAATGTGTAAACTATAAAACTGACAGAAAAAAGTCATGGACCTCACCTTTAACATGTTTTAGAGGCAGTAACCAAGAGGAATTGGCTCCAATATTATAAATTCTTAAAAATATGGCCCCTTTTCTACAAGTTTTTTGTGCTTGCATTCTACTTCATTTCCATTTCCCCTTTCCCCTCACATTTCATGCCATTGTTTAGAATTGTGTCATGGTTTTATTTTCCTTACGTAAAAATTATGTACCAATCCTGGATAGGATTTTGGTGTCGCCTGTCCTTCAGCCTTTCTTTTGGAAAAGAAGCTAGACTTATGCTGCCAGCTCATGAGGGGGGAATAAAAGGTTAGAGCCAAACTGACCTTTCTGCTCCCTGCATAGGCATTATAGATGGGCCTACAGCAAGTTCAGCCTAGAGAGCTGTGACCACCCTGCTCTCACACTGAGAATAAAGTCACCTTCACAGTATGCAGAAAACTTCTGCCACTCTTTTTTTCCCCTCTCTGTGGGGAGAAACCTCACTAGTGAGACTTCTGAACCTGACCTTCAGCATGACAAGACAATCTTCAGGATACCATGCTGCTTAGATGGCTAAAGCCACTGCTTCACACTGTTTAGAATTTCACCCTTTGACATACTACACTATCTTTAAAGTTTAGAAATTTAGTCTTATAACGGTCTTGGCTTTCTTCAAACTAGCTGTAGCTATGCTTTTTGCCTTTCTTAACTTTAGTGGTAACCAAAATATTTCACATCTCAGCAGCATGATTCTCAACCTACTAGCTCGTAAGAAGATATATGACTGTGGCAAATAACATATTTCCTTGTCTATTTTCCCTTATTATTTACTTTAACTCTTAAAACTAAAAAAATACTATTAAATAGATTTCTGATTCCAATGAAAATAGAGTAACAGGGGTTATATTAACGCTTCTTCCTATAACAAAAATATAAACAATCAACTGGGCAAAAATATGGCCAAGAAGCACATGAAAAGCTTCTCAATATCACTAATCATTAGAGAAATGCAAATCAAAACTACAATGAGGTATCACCTCACACCAGTTAGAATGGGCATCATCAGAAAATCTACAAACAACAAATGCTGGAGAGGGTGTGAAGAAAAAGGGAACCCTCTTGCATGTTGGTGGGAATGTAAATTGATACAGCCACTATGGAGAACAGTATTGGGGGTTCCTTAAAGAACTAAAAATAGAATTACCATATGACCCAGCAATCCCACTACTGGGCATATACCCAGAGAAAACCATAATTCAAAAAGACACAATGCACCCCAATGTTCATTGCGGCACTATTTACAATAGCCAGGTCATGGAAGCAACCTAAATGCCCATCGACAGACAAATGGATAAAGAAGTTGTGGTACATATATACAATGGAATATTACTCAGCCATAAAAAGGAACGAAATTGGGTCATTTCAATGGAATATTACTCAGCCATAAAAAGGAATGAAATTGGGTCATTTGTAGAGATGTGGATGGATCTAGAGACTGTCATACAGAGTGAAGTAAGTCAGAAAGAGTAAAACAGATATTGTATATTAACGCATATATGTGGAACCTAGAAAAATGGTATAGGTGAACCAATTTGCAGGGCAGAAATAGAGACACTGATGTCGAGAACAAATGTATGGACACTAAGAGGAGAAAGTGTTGGGGGGGGTATGGTGTGATGAATTGGGAGATTGGGATTGACATATATACACTAATATGTATAAAATGGATAACTAATAAGAACCCACTGTATAAAAAAATAAATAAAATTCAATTAAAAAAAAACCAGGGGCTTCCCTGGTGGCGCAGTGGTTGCGCGTCCGCCTGCCGATGCAGGGGAACCGGGTTCGCGCCCCGGTCTGGGAGGATCCCACATGCCGCGGAGCGGCTGGGCCCGTGAGCCACGGCCGCTGGGCCTGCGCGTCCGGAGCCTGTGCTCCGCAACGGGAGAGGCCGCAGCAGAGGGAGGCCTGCATACCACAAAAAAAAAAAAAAAAAAAAAAAAAAAAAAAAAAAAAAAAACAGGCAAAAATATGTAATTCAATGGTTTTCAAAACAATGGAAATCAAACAATAGAAGACATTAAACCCTTGGATACTGGAAAGAGGTGAGGTGAGCCCTAATATTGCTTTCTGTTTTGGGAGAGTTTTAGAAATGACACCAGGAGAAGGAATCTAAGCAGAACCCAGAAATCACAATATTTGAAGAGACAGAGTTAAGAGTGCAGCAAACCAAAGTAGATAGAGTTGCAGGATATAGTACAAATTATTAAAAGTGATACAGAGAAAGAAACCCAGAAATCTGCAGATACTCAGCAGAATGTATTTCTTGAGTATTTGGTAGAATATTGATCATCATATTGCTTATAATAAAACTACCTGAAAACATGTAATTACGAATATTTGTGTCTCCAAAATATTGAGGTTGAAATTTAGTCCCCAATGTGACAGTATTAGGTGTCTTTGGTAGGTAATTGAGTCATGAGGGTAGAGCCCTCACAAAAGGGATTAGTGCACTTATAAGAAGAGTCCAGAGAGCTAGTTTGCTCTCTTTTCTCCATGCAAGACTATAAGAAGTCTGCAGTCTACAAACTGGAAGAGGGTACTCACCAAAATCATACCATTCCAGCACACTGATTTTGGACTTCGAGCCTTCAGAACTGTGAGAAATAAATATTTATTGTTTAAGCTACCCAGTCTATGGTAATTTGTTATTACAGTCCAAACTAAGACAGAAATTGGTACTGAGAAATAGGGTGTTGATGTAAAACACTACATCAGTGTAAAACACTTCCACTAAAAATGTGGAAGCAGCTTTGTAACTGCGTAGTGGGAAGAGGTTGGAAAAGTATTGAAAAACACTCTAGAAAAAGCCAAGATTGTCATAAAAGGATTTTTAAAGGCAAATCTGATGAGGTCTCAGAAATGTAAAGAAAGCTTTGTTTTCTTAGAGAATATATAAATAATGTACAGAATGTTGGTAGAAATACAGACAGTAAAGTCTATTTTGATGAGGTCTCAGGCAGAAATGAGGAACTGCTATTGGACAATAAAGAAAAGGCAATCCTTGCTATAAAGTGCCTAAGAAATTGGCTAAACTGTGTTCCTGTTCTAGTGTTGAGTGGAAGGTAAAACTTGCAAGCAATAGAATTAGACATTTAGTGGAGGAGAAAATTACTGAATCAACATTTTGGTCCACCTGACTTCTTATAGTAAAACACAAGAAGAGGGAAATGACTGGAAGACTGAATTATTAAGCAAAAAGGAACTAGAACTTAAATTTGGAAAATTCTCAGCCTATCCATATTGCAAAAAATGAGGAAACGTGTTCAGAAGAGAATACTAAGGGTATGGCTAAGCAACCACTTGGTAAGGATATTAGTATGCTTATGAACTCTGGACTTAGTTAACTACCCCAGAAGGAAAACTACAATTTGAACTGAAGAGGAAAGAGACAGGACAGAATTAAGAAATGTTGTCAGACTTCATAGATTTACAGGATGGGACCATGGGACTATTTGGCTGTGAATGTACTCTAGTTTTTAATATAAGGGAAGAATGATCCCCTAAGATGATTCAAAGATTATCAGGGCTGCTTCCTCAATTTCAAAAGTGGGGGCCATTGCTTCATTTTTAATAAGACAGTCAATATCTACCCAAAGGCATGAGGGCTTGATCTCTACCCAGCAGAGGTCTGGGGACAGGAACCTCTCCTGCTCTTCTGTAGCAGTAGGACAACTACCCTAGTGGGCCTGAAGGGCAGAACAGGGGGCCAAAGAGTTTATTATCAATACTTAACATCTCTTGCCTTCCTAGGATTTGGACTTGTTTGGGACCCATCATCATTTTCTTCTTCCCTTTTTCTTCCTTTGGAATGGGAATGTCTAACCTATTCCTGTCCCATCAATGTATTTTGGAAACATATAACTTGTTTGGTTTTACAAGTTGACAGCTGGGGAGAAATTCTGCCTCTGGATGAATCATACCTGAGATTCACCCATGTCTAATTTAGATTATATTTTGATGAGACTTTAGATTTTAGAGTTAGTGCTGGAATGAGTCAAGATTTTGGGGGATGTTGGGCTGGAATAAATGTAATTTTTATATAAGAGAGACATGAATTTTGGTGGCCAGGGGCAGAATGTTATGGGCTGAATATTTATGTCCCTTTAAAATGAATATATTGACATTTAATCCCCAACATGGTGGTATTATGAAGAGGAGCCTTTGAAACATAGTTAGATCATGATGGTAGAGTCCTCATGGATGGGATGAATGCCCTTATAAGACCAGAGAACTAGCTTACTCTCTTTCTGCCATGTGAAGATACAAGAATAAGTCTGCAATCTGCAAAGTCAAAGAGACCGCTTACTAGAACCTGACCATGCTGACACCTGGTTTCACACTTCTAGCCTCCAGAACTATGAGAAACAAATTTCTGGGGTTTTTTTGTTGTTGTTGTTGTTTGTTTGTTTTAATAAGCCACCCACTCTCTGGTACTTTGTCATTGTAGCCAGACTGACTAAGACACATGGAAAGAACTATCCAAAAGGATAAAAAGGAACAGTACCTGACACTCACATAAGAAGCCTTCAAAATTCACAGGATACTGGGAAAGCTACCCAGAATGGTTTTGCCTCAGTTGGGCGGGGGGGTTAATTAACCCTAGATTAAGTTCTCTTCTTGTCCCATCTAACAACTGCTAAAAGCAAGAAATAATTAAGTGTAACTACATTCCAGAACAAAGCTCAATAATAGGTGTAGGACTACAAAATATCCAGCACAAAAACAGTAAAATGCACAATGTCTGGTGTATTAGTTAGGGTTCTTCTGAGAAACAGAACAGGATGTGTATATATCTGTCTGTCTATTTATCTATGTATCTATCTATGTATCGAGAGATTTTAAGGAATTGGCTAAAGTCATTGTGGAAGGGCTTGGTAAGTCCAAAATCTGCCAGCCTAGAATCCCAGGGAAGAGTTTCAATTGGAATCAGAGGCATTTTCCTGGCAGAACTCCTTCTGGCTTGAGGGAGATCAGTCTTTGTTCTACTAAGGTCTTCAACTGATTGGATGGGACTCATCCATATTATATAGGGTAATCTACCTTACTTAAAGTCCACTAATTTAAATGTTAATCTCATCCAAAGAAACACCTTCACAGAGGCATCCAAAATAATATATGTCCAAATATCTTGACACTGTTGCTTAGCTAATTTGAACCATAAAATTAACCATCACGTCAGGCAATCAATTAAATAATATTCAGAATGCAAAGAAGCAGGAAAATGTGATGTCATAAGGCAAAAAGAAATTAATCAATTGAAATCATCCCAGAAGTGACACAGATACTTAAATCAATCATCAAGAATATTAAAAGATTTTATATCTTTTAAATTTTATATCTTTTTAAACTTAAGTATATTTTTGAAAAGATAAATGAAATTTATAAGCCTCTAGCTCAGTTAAGAAAAAAGAGGATATCAGTTGCTAATATCAGAAAATGGGAGGTCATCATTACAGATCCCTGGGGATTAAAAGGATAATACAGGAACAGTCTGAACAATTCTATGCCCATAAATTTGATAACATAGATTAGAAAAAAAACCCACAACTATCCTCATACTTAATTGTGAGAAACTGGAAGCTTTCCCACTAAGATCAAGAGCACGGCAAGGATATATTCTCTCAACACTGCTTTTCAACATTTTATGGAAGTACTAGCTAATGTAATCAGGCAAAAGAAAGAAATAAAAGGTATATAGATTGGAAAGAGATAAATAAAACTATCTTTGCTCACAGACGTCTATGTAGAAAATCAGAAAGAATTGACCTAAACACCCCTGGAACTAATAAACAATTATAGCAAGTTTGAAAGACACAAAGTTAACAAACAAAATCAATTATGTACAGATCTCTGTAAGAACAACAAACTCCAATGAACAAAATCAAAGAACTAAATAAATGGAGTGACATTACATATTAATAGACAGGAAGATTCAGTATTGTCAAGATGTCAGTTCTTCCCAACTTGATCTATAGATTCAATGCAATGCTAATCAAAATCTCAGCAAGTTATTTTATGGATATCTATATAAATTTTTTTCTGAACTTTATATGGAATGGCAAAATACTCAGTATAGCAAAGACAATATTGAAGGAGATAATCAAATTTGAAGGAAAGACACTAACTTACTTCAAAACTGTAAAGCTACAGTTATCAAGATAGTGTGGCATTGGAGATGTAATAGACAAATAGACCAATGGAACAAAATAGAGAGTCCAGGAATAGAGCCCCATAAACATACTCAACTGATGTTTGATATAGGAGCAAATGCAATACAATGGAGAAAATGTGTTTCCAACAAATTTTCTATAATAACTGGATATCCACATGCAAAAAAGTGTATCTAGAAACATATCTTAAACCCTTCATAAAAATTAACTCAAAATGAATGAAAACACTAAATGTAAAACTAACTATAAAACTCCTAGAAGATAACATAGGAAAAAACCTAGATGATCTTGGGTATGACAATGGCTTTTTAGATACAACAAAAAAAGGCATGTTCCATGAAAGAAATAATTGATAATCTGGACTTTATTAAAAATAACAAACTTCTGCTTGTGAAAGATAATGTCAAGAGAATGAAAAGATAAACAGCAGAATGAGAGAAAGTATTTGCTAAAGATATATACTATAAAGGACTATTATCCAAAATACACAAAGAACTCTTAAAACTCAAAAATATGAAAAACATCTGGATTAAAAATAGGCAAAAGACTTGAATAGACACTTTACCAAAGAAGATATACAAATGGCAAATAAGCATATTAAAAATTTTGTCTACATTTTATGCCTCAGGGAAATGCAAATTAAAACAAAGATGAGGACCACTACACACCTGCTAGAATGGCCAAGATCCCAAACTCTGATAACATCAAATGTTGACGAGGGTGTGGAGAAAACAGAAATTCTCATTCCTTGCTGGTGATAATGCAAAATGGCACAGTCTCCTTGGAAGACAATTTGACACTTTCTTACAAAACTAAACATAATCTTACCATATAATCCAGTTATCACACACCTTGGTATTTACCCAGCAGCTGAAAGCTTATGTCCATACAAAAACCAGCACAAAAATGTTTATAATAGCTTTACTCATAATTGGCCAATCTCAGAAGCAACCGAAGTTTTTTCTGTAGGTTAATGGTTAAATACACTGTGGTATGTCCAGATAATGGAACACTATTCAGAGTTAAAAAGAGATGAGCTATCAAGTCATGAAAAGACATAGAGAAACCTGAAATTCATATTGTTAAGTGAAAGAAGCCAATCTGAAAAAGGCTACATACTGTATGATTCCAACTATATGACATTTTGGAAAAGGTAAAACAATGGAGAAAATAAAAAGATCAGTGGTTGTCACAGGTTGGAGCAAGGCGGGATGAATAGGTGGAACACAGGATTTTCAGGTCATTGAAAGTAGTCTTTGTTATACTATAATGATGGATACATGTGATCATACAGTAGTTCAAACCTATAGAATGTACAGCACCTAGAGTGAACCCTAATGTAGACTATGGACTTCAGTTGATTATGATGTGTCAATGTAGGTTCATCAATTGTAACAAATGTACCTCTCTGGTGGGAGATGTTGATAATGGGGGAAGCTATGCATATGTGGGAGCAGGGTCTATATGGGAAATATCTGCACCTTCCCCTCAGTTTTGCTCTGAACCTAAAACTGCTCAAAAAAAGATCAACTCTTAAATAAGAACTACTCATATGCAGTCATTCATAGGTACAGAAGGAAGGAACTTATTTAACCTAAAAAAAAATGTATGAAATAATAAGAGAATGTCAAATTTTATCATTAATGAAGACTTTCTAAGTTCTATAAAAAAATAAACATCACTGCTCTCATCACCTATATCCAAACTTTATTGCCGATATTAACCAGTGCAATAAATCAAGAGAATAAGTAAATGCACACATGTTTGAAAGTAAGAAGAAAATTGCTTTATTCACAGGTGGTGTCGTCAATGGAATATACAAAAAAGCTCTAGAACTGACTTTAGCATGGATGCAGTATACTAGACCAACATAAAATAATCAAATGTATTTCTACATGTTTATTAGCATATTTCAATAAGTTGTCAAAAACTGAATAAAAATCTTTTAATAATAGCCTATAAAATATAAAATAATTTGTGGGAAAACAAGACTAAAGGTGTTTAGGATCTATACTATGAAAACTATAAAATATTGCTGAGAGAAGAAGACATAGATAAAAGGAGATATAGACTGGGTATAATCAAAGTTGTTAGGATTTCAATTCCTCCTTAAAATGGTCTATAGATTCATGTATATCCCAATCAAAATTCCAGTACACTCTTTGTGGAAAAAGAAAATCTGATTGATTCTAAAATTCAAAAACAGAATAACAACAACAAAAAAAACTGAAAAAGAACAAAGTTGGAGGGTTAATTGTATTTAATTTTGTTTTCTTATAAAACTGCATATGAGATTGTGTGGTATTGGCATGAAGAGAAAAAAAATTCACCAGTGGAACAGAGAATCTAGATGTATATCAAAAATATATGGACAAAATTTTTAATCTTTCATTTAGACTTTATTATGAACTTATAATAAATTGCAAAAATAGAGTACCTCGGGGCTTCCCTGGTGGAGCAGTGGTTAAGAATCCACCTGCCAATGCAGGGGACATGGGTTTGAGCCCTGGTCCAGGAAGATCCCACATGACGCGGAGCAACTAAGCCCGTGGGCCACAACTACTGAGCCTGTGCTCTAGAGCCCGCGAGCAACAGCTACTGAATCCCACACGCCTAGAGCCTGTGCTCCGCAACAATAGAAGCCACTACAATGAGAAGACTGCACACCTCAATGGAGAGCAGCCCCACACTCACTGCAACTACAGGAAGCCCGCATGCAGCAACGAAGACCCAATGCAGTCAAAAATAAATAAATAAATAAAATGAATTTTTAAAAAAAAACAATAGAGTACCTCGAATCCTTCACCTAGCTCCCCACAATGGTGACATCTTACGCAACTGTAGTACAGTCATAACCACAAAATTGACATTGATTCAATACTGTTAACTAGAACACAGACCTTATTCAGTTTTTACCAGTTTTAGACAATTTTTGACAAAAGTACAAAGGTAATTTAGTGGAGAAAAAATAATTATTTTCAACAAATATTGCAAGAATAATTGGGAATCCTAATACAAATATACAAAAACTAACGAAAATGGATGGTAGAGCTAAAAATGAAACCTAAAACTATACAACATCTAGGAAAAAAAATAAGTGAAAACCTTTGTGATATTAGGTTCTTTGTGACCTATTTCTTACATGCAAGGATAAGGAACATTCCATTTAATCAAAATTTAAAAATTTTGTTCTTCAGAAGATCCTATTAATAAAAGACAAGCCATGAGGTGGGTGAAAATATTCACAAAACATGTATCTGATTAAAAACTTTATCCAGTATTTCTTATCCAAACTTGTTAATAAGAAAACAAAATATATAAATATTAGAAATTATTTAAACAGATCCTTTACTAAGAAGATATATGGATGACATAATATCATGAAAAGATGCTCCATATCACTAGTTATTAGGGAAATGAAAAATTACCCCACAAATGATATACATTTGGACATCTATTAAAATGACTAAAAGTAAAGATTGAAGATATCTAGAATTTGCAAGGATGTAGATGAATTGGAACTGTCATGCACTTAGTGGGAATGTTTACTGGCACAAACTTGAAAAGCAGTTTGGCAGTTTCTTAAAAATTATACATATACCTACCATACAAGAGATTCGTTCTACTCCTGGGTATTTACTCAAGGGAAAAGAGTATATATGTTCTCACAGAGTTGTACACAAATGTCTATAGTAACTTCGTTGTGATAGCCAGAGCTGGAAACAACTTAAATGCCCATCAATGGGTGACTGAAATATAATGTTTGGTAAATCCATGTAATGGAGTACTACTCTGTAATGTAAATTAACCAGCTACATGAAACAACATGGAAAGATCACAAAAGAATTATGTTGAGTATAGAAGCCAGTCCAAAAAAAGTACATTTGGTTTGATTTCATTAATATGAATATATGAAAATGCAAATTAACCTATAATGACAGAGAGCAGATCAATGTTTTTTTTAATTTATTTATTTTTGGCTGTGTTAGGTCTTCGTTGCTGTGCACGGGCTTTCTCTAGTTGTGGCGAGCGGGGGCTACTCTTTGCTGTGGTGCGTGAACTTCTCATTGTGGTGGCTTCTCTGCAGACCAGTTCTTGTTTGGAGAGAGGAACAGGGGAGATGGGAGTGATTACAAAGGGCATGAGAAAACTTCTGGGGGTGAAGATAAGTTCCCTCTATTGATTGTGATGATGGTTTCATCACATATGTCAAAACTCATCAATTGGTACAATTTAAAAATAATGCATTTTGTTGAATGTTAATGATACCTCACAAAATATCATTTAATAAATTGAGCACTTGTTTGTAGCAAGAATCACTTAAATTGCTGTTTGACTTTCCCCAACAAACTTATCCAATTTATTTATCTTATACAAAGTTATTTATATATACTAATATCAATCATCCTTCTACAGTTTAAGATTTTTTTTGTCTCATCAATATATCAAAATAATACATGCTGAACCATAGTATAATTAATAATTGACCCTTTGCATTGTCTAAAAGGGAAAATGAATATTCATTTTAGTGACTTTGGAAGGTATTTTCTTTTAAAGGCCAATGTATAATTAACACATTTTGTAATAGCTGTATGATTTCTATTGTTTAAATAAAATCTTGAATAAATGATTATTTTTGTGTTTCTGTGTCTTAATATAATAAATGAAAGGACATGAAAATTTGGTTGTAACATTTATTATAAAACACATAAACAAACCAAGACAATGATTTCTAGTTTCACGAGAAATTATTCAATTCACTGACCCATCAATAGAATAGTAAGAGTCATTAAACATATACATCTTCTTCATAATTCATTGATTCATTGCTAGTTTATGATTTTAAATTTTAATACCATGATATTGGTATTATAGTGGTATTATAATACCATGAACAAATGGAATTAAATTTGATAAAGCCCTAAGGTATCCTAGACAAAGATAACAAAGATGCTAACATTATTTGTTATCAAGCAATAAAAAAAAAAAAACTGGTATGAAACATAGGTACACTGTCAAAAGTACTATTTGAAAATTAAAGAAAAATTTCACAAAAGGAAATAAAAACACTTACTTAAAGGTTAAATACACACAGAGACACACAAACACATGCACATACATTTCTGTTAAATATGAATATTTTTATGGGAATTAACATACAAGTATAATTATAATACACAAATATAAACAGATTTCTGGATAGCCAGTTTCTGTCATTCTATGTAAAGGGATCACTATTTTCATTTCATATATTTTCCAAGTTTATATATTCAGTAGGATTGGGAGGATTGGACCATTTTGTGTTGAAAATTGACATCCTCAATTACGTTTAAAAACAAATATAATGATTTTCTTTTCTCTACATATCGTTTACATTTCTTCAAATACTATTATTGTTTTCATATAATATTTTCAGTTCTGTAATTCCAGATATGTTATAGTGTTCTCACTTATCATTGACATATTTTAACTTCTTTATAACATATCCAATGAATGACATTTTATTTGAGGCACCTAAATTTTAGTGTTTACAATCAGAAGTTCTAAACTAGGAGGATGAGATATCAGAAATATTTTTAAGGAAGAGGAGAGATATTCTTAAGTGAAATAGTGACTAAATATTACATGTGTTTATGGGTGTGTGCCTTCATAATTTCTAATTCCTTCAGAGATCTTAGTAAAATAATAATTGCTTGATATTTCTGTACATATTTTATTGTAATCCTAGTTTTAGGTCTTTGTTAAAATTCAAAAAATCTTTGATGTTTTACAGTGAAAATAATGAAACTTAACAAATAGCTTCCTTGATACAAGGTAAAGTTTATGGAAATGAAAATAAAATTTATATTTAAAATAGATTTAATGGATAATTTTAGAAGAGAAAATAGATGGATACATGTATCTTTTTGTCTATTCTGCATTGTGCTTTTTGATCTGTGTATCATTACTTTGGTTGACTGTTATTGAAGAATTAAAAGCAAAAATCTCAAACCTGTTCTCAAGAGTTCTGTAGGAAACACTGAACTGATCCTGGTGGAGCATCATCTGCCATGACCCAGAAATTAAGCAACAGAAAGAAAAGCAAATCCCTTTATTGACATGTGCTTCACATTATCTGATATGCAATCTGAATCCCATATTGAGATACCATAGGTGTGACATTTTCTGCTTTTTGTCCTTTTAAAGTCTTCTAAACGGTAAACAAAATATCAGGATTATGCAAAGGATCGTCAGCTGTAAGAAAATGCATTTCAGTTGAGTTCATATTCCCTTAGGGGAAAAATAATCATCTGAATCACATTATGTATATTTGTAACCAAAGCCAGTATGAGGATTTTTACTGGTGATGATTATTAACACCCTATATATGAGTTGGAAACTAAGCCGTTAGAGAGGATTTTTTTTTCTAGATCCACAACTGTCAGATGTTTAAGAAAAGACATGTTTTTGAATATGTTTCTTTAGAGTTTTGAAATAAATAAATCCATATCAATTGAGACAGTTTAATTTTTTTTTAAAGTTTTCTGCTTAAATGGGACAATTTACACTTTAAGGTGAAACTTCTAAACCTAAATGTTTTGAGTAAAATTTTCCATTTGAAGTGAACTTGTTTTCCCTTAGTTTAGCATTTACACTCTGCTATTCAACCCCTCCCAGCCCAGAAAAAGTGGGAAGCAAATGTGAAAGCCTTGTCTCTTTTCCTGTCTTTCTTCAAATTTGAATGACCTGGAATAGTCCATATTAAATGAGAAGTCACAAATTATTTAATCAAATAAATGAAACAGTAATGATTCAATAACATGTGAAAAGAAAAAGGAAAAAAAAAAAGCTGCATGGGCTGGTAAGTGAGGAGTCTGGTTCCTGGCTAAATAGCCTGTGTCTGATTTTTCAGGCCTGACCAGAAGCAATTACAAAGGCTGTACCTGTCAGGCTTCAGGGGCCACCAGAGTCGCACACAGCCTTTGCCTTGCAGTCTCCCAAGGGAGTTGCAGTCAAGGATTCAGGGTCCTCAGCTGACCATGCTTTTATACATATCTGCATTCCTCCCCCAGGCACTTCTGCTGAGAACATTTTATAGAGGGAACTGGGGGGAAACTTAAAGACATTTTTCTCCATTCTGACTCAGCATTCAGCACTTTTCTAGTCCTAACCCTTACCCCTGTCCTTCCCCACTAACCATCAGATGTCCCTTGGAAGTGAAAAGATCCCTGTGTCTGTGCTGACCAGGCCTGGAGCTGTTTCCATGGTGAAAAATTGATGTTGGGAGAGCCAACAATTTCTTAGGTTTGGCCTCTTGCTTACACCATGGGAGTCAGTGATTAAAAACTGGAGGGTTATTTTCATTTGTTTGTTGTTATAATTGACTATTCCTATATCTGACAGCTCAGCTCTCCAGCTCAGTTCTAAAATTTCCACTTGGGTCTTCGCTATGTATTTTATCGCTTTGCTGAGACTTTCTATGTTTTTTTCTGAGACTGGGTATTTTTTCATTCATTTCTGGCATATTCATAATTACTGGTCAAAACAACTTTATAATATCTTTTAAAATATCTTTGTCAGATAATTTTAACATCTTTATCATCTCGGCGGTTTGGCAACTATTGATTGTCTTTTGTGTTCAGTTTGAGGTCTTCCTGGTTCATAGTATGATGAGTGATCTTTCTGTTGAAACCTTAACATGTCATATGACTCTGGGTCTTATTTAAACCTTCTATTTTAGGTAGCTTTCTTTGACCCTGCACAGGAGTGGCATCTAGTTATAGCCCAGTGGGGATAGAAGCCCAAGTTTCCCAATCAGTCAGAGGAAGGAGGACTCCTCATCCTTGCTGGGTGGGAATAAGAGTTTCAGTTCCCATGTAGCCATCCACTGATATGTCCTTGGCTGAGAGTGCTAGGGGTTCCTTGTTACTACTCCCCAACCTGGGCTTCTGACACCAATGTGAGGGAGAGGTGTGCCAGGATGGGGTGAAAGTCCAGGTTCCTTATTTAGTCTTCTCTGATCCTACCCTGGTGGGATGAGAGATTGGCAGAAGGTGGGGGTACTTCTTTATTGACAACAAGAAGAGAAGTTTGTGTTCCCACTTAGCCATTGGTGATTTGGGCCTGGGTGGCCCACAGTTGCTGCTTTTTATTTGTTTGTTTTTGTTTTCATATGTTTTTTGGGTATTTGGCTGCAATGGTGCAGTCATTTTCTAAAGGTTTTCAGCCTAGCTAAGTTCCCCATTTCCTTGTCCTTTGGCTATAAAGAACAGGCTTTTGTTGGGTCTCTTATTGTCTGTGCCCATTGGTATTTCCAAGTTATTGGATTCTCTGGCACCCATTTTGGTTAATTGAGGCAAAAAGAAAAGCTAGAGAATTCAAAACCATGTAGGTCACTGCGTAGAGATCACTAGTTTTTCTACCTTCTTCTCTCCAATTTTCTGAGTCTTCTTATGTTTGTTTTACACATAATACCCAAGATTTTTATACTAGCAGGCAGGGTTGTTGGGTTTCTTTTTTGTTTTGTTTTTAATTTCCTAACAGGCAGAATAGGGAAAAATGTATCTACTCAACCTTCCTGGAAGAAAGAGCCAACACATGGTATTATTTTCATCAAAACTATTAATAGCATGAAACTGTATTTAAACATAATAATTTACTCTTTTAGATGAAAAGTTCAATATCATCATTTCATACATGTTTGAAAGACTCCAAGGTCTCTAGGGTTATTCCAAATGAATATAGTGAAAACTAAACAATATTCAGAAGTATTTTATTTCAGATATGATATATATAAAATATATTTTAAAATATAAATTTATATAACTTCATAAAATATTTAAATTACTTTATTAGCTCTATGTACTTCACATGAGAGAAAAGAAAAGAAAATACTTTTTCTTCCCTATTTGCATTGATATTGGTAATAACAAAGGATTTCATCAGCATTTTCTGGTCTATTTTAGAAGGTGAAGCACTCCTTACTTCCATTTAGAATTATCTCACAACTAATCAGGTAAAAAATTGGAAATCTATTATGGAACTGAGCCAGATTTTTTTATTCATAGTTTCTCTCTTGTGTGAGACTACATAAATCTTCTCTCTAGTTTCTGCTGCCACTATTGAATTATAAGTGTAGTGACTTTCACCTTTTGAAATAAGAAATAAGTAAAACACTGCCACTTTAACAAAAAAAAAATGTTACTATTGCTTTAATTCAGCAACATGATCTAAATAACAGGTGTATCTGATTTGGTTTAATTTATAATAAGTATAACAACATAGAAAGATAAACTGAAGTTTTAGAAATCAAATCCAAATGAAATGATAATATATGGAAAACAATTTTACCCTTTATGTATGAAAACATAATTTCCACTTTTGTTTGGTATTTACTTGATACTTCAGTCTTTTGATCAGAACACAGAAATGTGTATTTAACTTGATCACATGTTTGAAAATCATTTCCAACTTGTTTTATGTGTGACTGGTGGAGTTTATTATGTACTTCTGAATGTGAATCAAAGGCTTTAAAGCTAATAAGTTTAATAACAATTATTATGTGTTTGACTTATCATAGTAATCATTGGCATTTTTGGTATTACCAGCACATAATATAAAGCACAAAAAAATATACAAATGCATAAAGACCTACTGTAGTGAAAGATCTGACTCTAGAATCTGGGGCAGTGGTGTATATTATACATAACTCCATCTAGGCAAGTTTTCCCACCCCAGTTCCTCATTATTGAAACAAGTTTCTGATCTATATGGCTTTCATGTGTCTAAATTGAAAATGCTTTACTTTTAAGAGAAATTTTCTACTCCCATTATTATCCTAATTTTTATGTCACCATCGGAAAGAAATTTAATCATTCTAAGACTCAGAATCCTCTGTAAATGAAGAGGGTTTTAGGAACAGCGGATCCCTTCTTACTCTGTCTAGCAGTCTCTGATACCTATGGAATGCAACAGAGGGAAATTTTTACCTCTTCACTTGTAGCACTTTTCAACCTTTTAAAACCTTTCACTCCCTTTGTATAAAAAATATTTTGTAACTTTCCTTTCCTGTCTTGGAATGAAAGTCATAGATACCATAACCAACCTGCACAACTCATTTAAAAAAAATCCATATCAGTATAACACTACCAATAAAATAAAAAAGATAAAGAAGAAAGGTAATTAAAAGTAAAACAATATAAATTCCAATAAGCAAATGTTCAGTGTTATTGTACAATAGAAAATATGATGACAGCATGAAATGTTTACACCTAATTCTACAGCTACCAATGCAGGAAGATGTGCAGTTCTCATGATTCAGATATCATGAACATTGCTACTCTTAATGACATGACTCTACAAAATAAATGCAAGGGAAAATCTGAACAAAATCAAATACAAGCTAACCTTGATTTTAGTTCTATACTTGGAAAATTCCATTTATTTATTAAAATTGTTCAAAAATGTTTGACTTTCAAGTATAAATTATCTTCTAGTCTTATTAAGCAACATTTCACACACATGATTGAAAATCATTTGTTAAGACAGCCCACTATGATCATTGCAAGGTGTCCAGCAATATGTCCTCCAAATGATGATAATCAAAAATATGCTCACAAAACTCTAAAATGTCCTTTAGGTAGCTGCACTAGCCCGTTCTGAAGCTATTGTTCTAATGGTACACACAGTCTTTGCAGTTCAGAGGGATTCTGGACAAATGTATTTAAAAAAAAAAGCAAAACAAATAGTGTAGTCAGGAAATTTTACATGAAACTGAACATTCAGGAAAGTAGTGTTTTTATTTTCCATCTTGTATGTGTTATCCTTTTTTGGGGTAGACTTCTATGTATCAGTAGTTCCTAAATTGAAAATCTAAAGTCTTCACTACATATGGTAGTTGTTTATACACTATTTTAAATGAGTCTCTGGCCATCCAAATGTTCAAATCTCTTATAAGATTTCTCCAAACCACTGAGGACACTTCTGCATTGGTCATGCCTCTAGGATGGAATTTAAAATAGCCCCATTTATTCAACATGTTTTTCTATCCTCCAACACAAGAGAAGCATCTACTTTGAAACACACTGCTTGGAAAAAAAAAAATTAAATAAAAAAAAAGAGAATAAGAAGGAGGAATAGAAGAAGAAGAAAAAGGAGAAGAGGAGTCATCATTAAAGAAGGAGATGGAGAAGGAGAAATAACACATACATATGTGTTTATGCATATATATGGATATATCTTGTTATCATTTTCAAAATTATTTCTGAAAAACACTGATAGTGGAAGATTACCCTTCCCTATAAAGACTTATGGATAAACAAGTTTAAGAACTGCAGACCATGAAATGTTTTCTTAGGTGCCACACCAAGTTTATAATCATGAATCTGATTACTCTCACATTCAATCCACACTCATATTTCTCCCTTACTCTCTTTCAACAAACTGGCTGTCTCAGTTTTATGAATGCCTCTTTGCTGCACTGTATCACACCAGCATATGAGGCCAGGGATCCTACTTGATTCATCTTTCTCATACACCAGCCCATGGGATTTTGTTTCATATTCAGCAAGTAAGTAAAATATACTAGATTTAAAGTGATTCTGAAAATGACAAATTCAGTGTCTTCTACTTTGCTAAGAATATAGGAGCCCTATGCCAATTGTTTGCTCTCACCATATACCTTACTCCTGACAATGGTCAAAATGAAAACTTAACAATACCTCTGGGGCCAACATATCTGATGAACGAAGCTCCTAATCTATGCATCCTGACCTTTTAAAAATGTCTATTTTAAATGTTTTAACCAGATTAAGTTGTTTAACAGAGTTCATTAATCATAGTATGTCTTATATAAATAAAGTAGTTGAGGGACAGAGTAAGCCAGTTTAAAAAATCTTATAATGTAAAAAGCATGGGAAGAAGGTAGTGGAATGTGTTAAATTTCTGTAGCAAATGTTAGAAAAAACTGCATTTGAAAGAGAATGAAGATCTCCTAAGTACAGAGATACTTTCAACGAAATCTGTCTTTTTCTCTACTTTCTTACATACGTTTATATATAAGAGAACTTACTTACCTTGACTTGCCAAGGATGAGTGGCTGAGAGAAGGGAAGTAATAAGAAACTTGAAAGATTTTGAGCACTTTCTGCTTTGTGTTGCAATTTATTTCTTTCACTAACTTTCCAATTCTAAGAAAACTAAAACTCTCAATGATTATAGAGCAATATTTTCTTTCTGTTAGAACTAACCCACATTTTTTTCCCCTGAGATTTCTGTTTTTGCATTTTTGCAACACCTTTCCTTCAGGGAACTCAAGGTATTATATAAAAGGTCACTAAGTCTAATAAACTGTGGAATATATGCTGGTGGTGGCATGTGTGTATGTCTGTGCTTTCCAGAGATTTTTCTCCTTACAATCTCTTGGCATTATTTTTGTCTCTAAATCTCTGTATCCTCCCTCTCTCTCTCTCTCAGTCTGTCTATCTCTCTCTGAATCTATTTCTCTCAATCTATTTTGACTGTAAGAAGGGAGAATGTAGGTTCTAAAAATATACTCAATCCCCAAATAGCCTCCCCAGATTCTTAATCTTGCTAATGTTTCACCCTTGATTATATTCTTTCTTGCTGCCACCAAGTTTTAACCCCATGATTCCCATTGTAGTTTCAGCAGAATTATGCTTGTCATATAACTGATTCAACATAGAAGACCCGGCCTTAGCCACTTCAATTAATTACTACTACACAAGTGATTCTGGATTTCCAAGTCCTTTGTGGAGATATGTACCTTATTAAATTGCCAGGGAAAGTCCTTATGCCTGTATGAAGAATTGGATTTTTTCCATGCTTCACTTGTCTGTCCACATTTGATTTATTTACATTATTGCTTGAAGAAAGCAAGATACTGGTGATCTAAAAAGCCTCTTGAATAGGTAGTATATTTTTTGCCAAGTAAGCAAAAATAATTCATTTTTATTAATCACATTGAAAGCCAAATTGGCACGTTATAGATTTTACTTATTAGTCTTTTTCTCATACATTCTCCTTGTACAAGGATTCAAGTCTCTGGTCCCCTTTCTCAACAATATCTTACTAATTCACACAGCTTTGTCAAAAATTCTCATATCAGTGTTGCTTATTCATACAATTTCTAATTATAAACATAAATTTGTTTCTTATTTCTGTCCTAGGGCAATTCACGCACTTAAAAATAATAATGCTATCCAAATAGGGGAAAGGGTAAATATGTACACAAATTGCTTTAAGGGCTGTGTGAAAGTTCAGAGTTACTCAGATTTAGTTATAGATAACTACACATATAAGTTAAAAATGTACGTTAAGATATGAGTAAAAATTTGTAATGAGAGTCTGTTGCCTATTTGATACTAACATTTAAATGCATAATTTTATATGTCCCTCCAGTCAAAGAAGTTTAGGAAGTGCAGAATACTAATCAATTTATCTGACATAAATATTTTGAAAAATCATTAGTTAGTTTGACAGACCTTACGACATCATCTAAATGGAGCCAGGTGTATAAGTAGTCTATTATATCATATAGTGATAAGTGGAAAAGAAAATCAGATATGGGTTCCATCGCATTATGTACTCTTAACTTGACTTTGGTTTACTATACTGAGATAAGGAATAAAGTTCTAGATAAGGCCTGATGACACTTGAATGTTTTTGCTTATGGTCATAATTTTCATACTACTCCAAATAACAAAAATGTTTTCAAACCTTAGACTGTACAAAATTTCAGAATTTTATTTGTGTGTGTAGTATATGTATGTGTATGTAGTTCTCTTACCTTTAATGTAGTGATTGACCATCTTTATCTGACACAAGAGCCCTCAATGCTTTAGTATGTTTGACTGATGTAATATAAAAAATGGCAATCTCATGAAATTTATAAAAATAATCTGAAAACTTTGGTTCTCTCTCTTATTTCTTTAGTAGTAGTACACAATCCACAACTGTCCTAAATTACTATGATCTCTTATGAATAGAAAAGTATTTCTAATGGGTGAACCAGGTAAAAGATAAAGGGTGCTGGATGATATAGAACAGCATGAGAATGTATACTACAGGCATTAAATTTACTAAACACAGAAAATATAAATGTATAAAAGTGGGAAAAGGGAAACCAAGACACAATATATATGGTACCACAAAGGAATCACAGCTTTAGTGTTTATTCTTCCTTAAAATAGTCCCCACTGAGATCCAGTAATTTGGTCCCAAGTGCCTCTTACAGTGAAAGTGGAATATAAGTAGAAATGGATGTGATCAATGGCACCTCTGGCATATTATTTATGCCCACACACAATTGTTTCAAAGCACAGGGTGTGTTAACTTCGAAATGCACTTTTAAGATTCATAAGAGATGGGCATTTGAAATTAATGTTAGAGGAGACTTGATTTTCAAGAAAAAGCAAGTGTTTGAACCAAGACCTGAAAGCATACAAAAACTTGGACTTTTTAAGTACAAACAAGAAAATTCCTTGTGAATTGGCTTCCTACAGAGAGTGATATATCTGAAAAAACTCTAGAGTATACAGTTAGCATCTGCTAAATGCTATAATAGTTGTATTATTTAGACAAAACACTCTAAGTAGAATGGAGTGCACAAAGGAAATACCTCGAGTGTCTGTGCGTGTATGTGTAAGAATGTCCTGTACAAACAGTTATCAAACCTCATCGAGCTGCATCTTCCAACATTGACTGACTTAAAATACCCCAGAACTCACACTGATATCACCTAATCTATCAATGGTCAGAAAAATTTTCAATTCATTGACTTTTTCTTCTTTGGCAAAGAATCAAAGTATCTACTTTCCTACAAAGAACAAAATAAAAATCAAAGAACTCTGTAGGGGTAGAAACTTTTTATGTTGACAGTTCTAGGACATGCTTGATTTTCTTTCAACCTTTAAAAAGAAGAGATTCAGAAATGTATGACAGCTGTAACTCAGCTAATTAAAGGATTTAATCCTACTATCTCATAAATCAATATTCAGGAAATGTTAGATTATATCTGAGAAATCTACTCATAAAGTCAACTTCTATTTTGCCTGCAAAGTAAAATTAACTAATATTTCTTTTTGTGTGTTGAAAAACTGAATGTTAAAAAGTGATGATGTTTTATCCAAAATCATTAAAGTTAATCACATCTAGATACTTTAAATACTTTCTTGGATAGTAGGAAGGTGAATTTATTTTGTCTGGAGAAAACTGAATAACAAATATTCTAATATGTTATATAGAAATACTGAAAAACCCTAGACCAAGGGTCAATGAACATTTTCTGTAAAGGGCCAGATAGTAAACTCTACACTTTGCGGCCAAGAGCTGAAATCGAAGCTCTTATGTAAGCACTTACATAACAAGAGATCCAAAAACAAATTTCTTTTTCTTTCCAAAATATGTTTACACTACTTATTTATTCTGAAAAATTAGCATTTACAATTTTTTGCCCTTTACCATTATGTTAAATATCCCTCCACCCCAATATAGATGGGCTTGTGCATATTTATTTATAATTCTGTGGTTTGTCTTCATACATGAGGACTGAAGAAAGAAAAAATAAATCAATATTTTTATTTACAACTGATAGCTATTTTTCTCTAACTTTAGTTACTAGTGCCACAGTTCCTTATATCATAGTTCTGTTAGATCACAAGAGAGCAATCAGTTACAGTAAGTGCTATTTTAATAATTGATATTATTAGAAAATATCTTATGAAAAATTTTAATAATCACTCTAAGATTAACTTTTAAAAATATATTTTGTATCTCATCTGTGTTAAAATAAATAAGTAGATCTTAGAAATGATTATCTGCATTTATTTGCTCAAATATTTTTGAAACTCACCTAATCTTTAGAGGGTATCATTTCATTGTGGTTGAGGTTTGCTATACTTCTTGTTCACTTAAATAACATGAAAGACTTAGAATAGTTTTATTCTATGATCCAAATTCAAAATCACTTAAATTTGGCAGTTGAATGATCTTCAGAGTTTTAACATGCTTTATTCAATGCAGTTGTCTTAATTAAACTTGAACTTATACAGTAAGTGAAAAGATAACTTTTTAAAGCATTCAATTTATTTTTAAAAACAGACATTGTAAGATTAACTGCTTGGGTACCATTGTGGACAACTGGCTTTCTAAATAACATAGTTTTCTTTCCAGAAATATTTTTGAATTACTGGAATAAATTTCTTGAAAATAATTTAACTGAAATTATAATTTTAAAAATTAACTTTGTTTTGGTCCAACAGATGCTGACCGCAAGGAGGAAAAGTGTTTATGACTAGGATCTTCCTAACTCAGAAATTTCGACACCCTGTTTGCCTTTTATAGTATGTGTTCTTTCTACCTTTTGAAGTATTTTTTACACAGTGCCTCAAATGTGTGGACAGAGGTTTTTAAATGGCCATAGGTAAATGCCAACAAAAAACATAAATTGTTAAGGCCCCACCTAGTTATTGGTGATAATAATAAATGTTAATATTACAAATTTCCAAGAAAAAAATAAAATATTTTTTATTTAAGGTCCATCTTTAAATACTGCCTTTCTGAAGTTTTAGTTTAAATAAAATAATCCCCTCTAATCTTTACAATTCCAAACATCTTTTATATTTTTAATAGACTATGGGATTCTTAAAAACATATGTTTGTATTTGTTTGTTCCTGTTTTTGACTGGTTTTCTAGAAAGCATAATACCTCATACTCCCCAGCCTCTTCTTCCTTTTTGGAATGTTAAGGGGTTCTTTCTCACAATTTCTGAAAAATCAGCCTTCTTGTTGGTGTCTGCAACCCTCATCCTGCTAGGGGTTGTAAAAACGGAGTGTCCAACACACAGAAAGTTCTTAATACATTATTTATTGTGGGAGCAGGAAGCTGAATGAATGAATGAATGATGAAAATTAAATTTCAAAGTAAAGTAAAAACTGTGCAGAGAGGAGGCAATATTTGGCAGAAATATAAATAAGATGTTGCTACAGAAAATACTATATCATTTCTTGTTTTATTTGGGCAACTCAGCATCTTTTCAGGAAAATGGGAAGAGAAGGTGATAAAGATACAGGTTGCTCAATTAGTCCCTGGGGAGAGAAACCTGTGGTGTGTACTGTGAATTCCTTGGCCTATCCTCTAGGATTTACTCCTTTTTCTGCTCGCACCTACACCTCATTCCCAGGCTGAACTCCCATCACAGCTGGGCTCCTGAAATTACACAGTCTCTAGTAGGGATATTTCTAATGCATCTTGTATACTTGGTTTTCCAGTTAACATCTTCACTTGGATCTCTAGAGGGCATTTCAAATTTCATATTCTAATAATTACATTCTTGGTACCCCACTCCGATTGTAAGCATACTCCTTCTTGTTCTGCCACATTCCACTTGTTAGCAATTTCATTTTTCAGTTATTGGATCAAACACATCACATATGTCTTTGACACTGAATACCTATTCAATCAGCAAATCTTTTATTTGCTCTAACATTTATCTTAGATCTGACTACTCATCATTTCCACTACCACCTCCTGAGGCTCCAATATTTTTATGGGCTGAACTCTGTCCTCTCCAAATTCCTGTGTTGAAGCCCGAACACCAAGTACTTCAGAATGTGACTCTATTTGGAAATAGGGCCTTTAAATATTTGGTGAAATTAAATTGAGACCATTAGAGTGGGCCCTGATTCAATTGGACTGGTGTCCCTATAAGAAGAAAAGATAGAACACACAGAGGGACACCAAGGATGTATGAGCACAAAGGAAAAACCATGGGAAGACACAGCTAGAAGGTGGCTGTCTGTAAACCAAGGAGAAAGTCTTCAGAGGAAACCAAACATGACAACACCTTGATCTTGGACTTCTAACCTTTGGAACTGTGAGAAAATCAATTTTTGTCATATAAACCAACCAACCTGTGGTATTTTGTTATAGCAGCCCTAGCAAACTAATACAGACACTGTTATCTCACACCCACACTGTTACAATGGTGCCTGATGCTTGTTTTTACTGGAACTCTCTATATCACTCACCACACAATATCTAATATTACTCTTTCAGAACAAATTTTAATACATGACTTTTTGGCTCAAGGCAGTCCAAGTATTTCCCATCTCACTCAGAATAAAATACACAATTTATTCCTTTGAACTTCTGACGTGTATTATCTTTCCCAGAGCTACTTCTCTGGCCTAGGCTCCTTCCAGGACCCCCTCCCCTCCCCACACTAACCACAGTGGATCCCTAATGAAACCAAGCAGGACGCTATGGGGCCTTCTCAGGACAGACCCCCCATGTCCTCCACCTGCCTCTCGTTTGCAGACAAACTTTAGTTACCTAGGCCTTCCCCGAGTTCCAAAGAATAAATTTAATCAGAGAAGGGAGAAAATGCAGAAATAAAGGAAAAGAATCAAGCAAGATAGAATAGTTTAGCCATTAAACAAAGTCAAGGGCCTTTAGTTCCTCCTCAAGGGCTATAGATAATATTCTGAGCCAAATCCTTTGAGCTGTTTTACAGATACTGAAACCCCCAGCAGGTGGAAGAAGTTAACTGTATGCTGCCCACAAGCACGTAGACTCCAGACTGGTTGGAACCAGAAGGTTGATGATGTTGATTCCCAATTACCTCACCACTAATTAATCAGAAGAATGTCCATAAGCTGATCACACACACCACAACCCCCCTCCCTCACTTCATCTTTAAAAACATTTCCCTGAAAGCCATCGGGGAGTTTGGGTCTTTTAAGCACTAGCTGCTTGGACTACTTGCTTGGCATCCTGTAGTAAATGCTGCATTTTCCTTAACCAAAATCCTGTGTCAGTAGATTGACTTTACTGTGAGAGGGTAAAGTTTGGTTCAGTAACACTAGCTATTCTTTTAACACATCTGGCTTGCTTTTGCCTCAGGGCCTTTGCACATATGGTTTATCTGTTTTCAACTCTTTCTCACAGTTTTCCATACCGTGCACCTTAACCTTCTTTCATATTTCTGTTCTAATACAAACTTATCTGAGAGGGCTTTCCTGACAACTCTCTTTAAAATAATAACTGCCTTCCTATAAGTTCATATTCTGTATTCTTTTCTTTTTCTACTTCATTCCCTTCATAGCAAAGCTATTTACATGTTTACATGTGTCTGGACTCTTCCATCATCAAATGTAATTCCCAATGTTTAGCTGCATTCCCAAATAGTTTATAGCACATATTTGATAATAAATATTATTAAATACATAAATTATCCAAATAATTTCTTAAGAATAGGTATCAATATAGATCACCTTGTTTATCAATTGTTTGGCCTGCCCTTACTTTTGTAGTCTGATTAGGTAGCTTTTTTCCCTCCTATTTCTAATTTTTCTAGAGTTGTTTCATGGTTTTACCTAATCTTTTCTTTTTTCCACTGTACCAATTTAGAATCTGTTCCTGGTATGGCTTGTCTCCTTGGTTAAAATTATTTGTAATTGTAAAATATAATCTTAATTCTCATTCATTTAATTATCTAAAATTTATTTTGTGACAATGTTTAACATCAAAATAGTTTTTCTAGTTATTTTTTTCTTTTCTTTTTTGCTATTTTGGTTGTTGCTATTGTTTCCTGTTTCTTTTGTTTACTTCCAAAGATACCAAGTATTTGGTTGGAAAGAAAGTGTAGAGAGACTGGAGATAGCTAACTAAAATACAATATACCCCTTTTCTCTCTCTTCATCCCATATAACCTATCTTTCAAACATTTCAATTTCCTTATGCTGTTTCCTAGCTCAGGATTCTTTCCACCATCCATCACTTTTGGCATATGTCTCCTTACTCATATATAGTATCCCTAAAAGGAAAGACAAAAGTGCTGCACATACAAAAGTTGTGTCTAGTCCTAAGAAGAAATCAGGGATTGAGTTATTTGTAGTGAGGTGGATGGACCTAGAATCTGTCATACAGTGTGAAGTAAGTCAGAAAGAGAAAAACAAATACCGTATGCTAACACATATATGGAATCTAAAAAAAAAAAAAAAGGTCATGAAGAACCTAGGGACAGGACAGGAATAAAGACGCAGACCTACTAGAGAATGGACTTGAGGACATGGGGACGGGGAAGGGTAAGCTGGGACAAAGTGAGAGAGTGGCATGGACATGTATACGCGCTACCAAATATTAAAAAAAAAAAGAAATCAGGGAGATGATTATTTAGTTTAAAGATAGCAATTGTGAAATACTTGGTGTAAATAAGTATCCTGTGTGATGTAGATCTGATCTGAGGCTGCCACCTATTTCCTGTTTACATTTCAATATCTCCTGAAATTGAGATGTTATTACAAAACAAAAGTGAAACTTGGGAATGCACTTTTGCTGAAAATTAAATTCTTAGCCTGTCAAAAGTAGCAAATGTTTTGCTGGAATTACTATATTCTTATCGTATGCTTTCATAATAACAAATATGAATAATTTCTATCTAATTTATTTGGTTTCACATTTCAAATAATGTGGCATCCTTGTAACTGCATTATATCACTGAGTTTTACACATGGATGAGAAAAAATAAAATAGCTTATGCAAGCGGCATGTTAAAAATATATCCCTCAAAAGTTTAAATTTTCAGATTGAAAGCTCAGCCACATCAAACACAATGTGACAAATGAGTTCCATAATTAATCACCCACAAAACTATGACAACAACAGGAGCCAAAATATTTATACAGCTCCTAGGAAAAAGACTCCTAGGTAATGCAAGGCATGACTTACTTTACATATTGCATTAGTTGCCTAGTGCTACTGTAACAAACTACCTCAAATTTAATGACTTAAAACAACACAAATTTGTTTTCTTACGGTTCTGAAGGTCAGAAGTTTCCAATCATGACGTCAATAGGGCAGCATTGTCTCTTGAGGCTTCAGGGAAAAATTGTTTCTTTGTCTTTTTCAGCTCTTCCAAGCTGCCTGTATTCCTTGGCTCCTAGTTCCTTCCTAGAACCACTCCAGCTTTGAGTCCTAGCTCCTACTACCAACTGACCCACCTGCCTCCTTCTTAGAAGAACGTTAGTGATTACATTGGGTCCACCTGGATAACCCAGGCAAATCTTCTTATCGCAAATCCTAAGTTAATCACACCTGCAAAGTCCCTTTTACTGTTGAGGTAACATAGTCACAGGCTCCATGCAGTGGAACGTAGCTGTCGTTGGGAGGAGTATATTCAACCCACCACACATGCAAATAAAATTTGAATATACACACACACATGCATATGTGTAACTTTATGTATATGTATCAAATTGTTCAAATAAAGCATTGGATATATTCAGTTGATTCAGTTGCATTATGTAGTACCAGCAGATAAAAATGCCAAACATAGATAATCTTTTCTGGGAGTTCTGTATAAAACATTCTGCATTCTTCTTAGAATCAGCTAGTCTGTAACTGATTTTCTGTTTTCCCTTTTCTTGCCCCTGACAGTCTCATTGACAATGTTCTTATTTGTGCCGGGAGAGTATTAGTGTTGCCTGCTAGGCACATTGGGGAAGTCAGGCACATTGGTCACTGTCTAATATTGATTAAATTTCACTATATCAAAATTCGCAGTATATCTCAGCCCCTAGATTTCAGCACATCACTATGTTAAAGCTACTTCAACAATCTTGCCATTTCAATTTTTCACACTTTTTCATTTGTTTGTTATTTTGACAATCATATACCACAACACATACCAGTAGGTAATACTGTAGAAAAATATGAAAAACTTCAGTATCAAAATTTTCCAACTTCATGTCATAGACAAAGTCACTTTAACATAACAGTGACCCAGGAATATTTCAAAATCATATATTTGATAAACTTATCCTAATTTATCATACTAAGCTTCTACTACTTTATTATTAGTGGAGAAGGGCACTTTAGACCCCAATACCAATGTTTCTTCCTTCCAGTCTGTCCTATGTTTATTTAAAGGTTTTACACTTTGGCAGGCTAGAGTTAGGCCAATTCTGCCCATGACCACTTGTTTAAATATCATCCATGGCTGCTTTTACACTATAGAGACAGAGTTAAGTAATTGCAGCAGAGACCCTCTACCTATAAAGCTGAAAATAGTTTCTATCTTCTTCTTTACAGAAAATTTTGCTGACCCTTTTGTAAAAGGATTGGATCTCATCAGTGAGTAGGCAGTGATGCTTTTAAGGCACCTAAACTATATTTGTTGCATACACACATATATATGAGTGTGTATATATATGTATATACACACTCATATATATGTCTTATATTTGATGCCAAGTTATAATGTATTATACACCAAGTAGTAAAAACAGTTTAATGTAGTTGAATATGCTAAGTCCAAGTTATCAATCAAGCAGGTGGCAAATTTTTCTCTATTCCTATCTGTACCACTGTACTATATCATTATTTCAACTCTCAAGATCTACCCTGATCCTCTAGGGTTGATTGGGAAACAGAATAACTTTTGACAAGATATAAATATAGACATGGCTATAGATGATATAGATCATATAAATTCTCCATTACCCTCTATTTCCTCTACTAAGAATCAGGTTCAAACCAACATTGTCTTTCAGTTGTACTGTTACACATCCACTTTGTGCTCCTAACCCCTGATTGTTGCAGTAGAAAGCCAATACATGCTTTGTAAAACTTAAAGCTGATGTTTTCTCTTTGCTTAAAACTCTGGACTGGTCCCCATTGCTCTTAGGATAAAAGAAAAATGATGAGGATGACCTACAAGTCTCTGACTCTGAAACCTGTTTATTCTGCCTCCTCACATTTCACTCCTCGCTCACTATGGTCAAGGTACACGGTCCATCTATTACTTCCCAGAATGATCGAATCTCTTTTTACTCCTTAGAGCCTTCTTTCCCCTAGTGCTTCAGGTCTCAGCTTAAATTTCAGTGAGGGAAAAGTGCTTTCTTTTATTGCTCAAAATACATTAAATCACTCCATTGATTTTTCTCATAACATTCTATTCTTTTCCTTCACAGCACTTAAGATAATTTATGATATTGTTTACATGTGTGTGTTTCTTTATTAAATGTCAATATCCTCCAGTAAACATCCCCCAGTAGACTATAAACTTAACATGGAAAGAAACGAAGTCTGGTCTACTTTATCCCCCACTCCATGCCAAGACCTAGCATAAGGCACAGCAGCTGACTGACATTCAATAAATCATTCTTGAATATTTCTTTGTTATAGTTATCTAGTGTTTTTCTGATTTTACTACATTATACTTGATATTTTGGAAATTATTTTCATTCCCCAGCAAAATTCTCCTTTCTATTTTGTGGCTCTGTCTTCTACTTAGCTTTCAGCATGGTCTTCTCATACCATGGGAACCACTGTCTACCTTGGAGACCCTACCACTATTTGTTACCTGTATCTATGTTTGTCAGGTGACTTAGTACGAGTTAGTTTGAAATACATCTGTTCTAACAGAGATATATCACACAGTCAGAGATATATTTCCACTTTCCTCTCACTGAAATCACACGCAAATAGCACAAGTGAAATTATTTTTCAATTGACTTGTTAGAAAGACAAAAACAAAAACAGGCAGTCTGTTAAAGTCCAGAACAACAGACAGATCAGACATTTCTCATTCTGGTTGATCCACTGAGCTAGTCACTTATAAAAGAGAAGAGAGATGAGCAGGAAGGACAAGTATTACTGTGGACCTACTAACTTTGGTATAATTAGCCAGACCAAAAAATTGTTACTCTAAGTACCTGTAGATATGGCAACATGCATTTAATAATTGCAACACTCCAAAGTAAATCTCTATAGTTAACAAATAATAAACCATAGATTTTTATATGTTCCATATAATGAGTAATGGAATTTTATGATTCATATTACATTATGCCAGAGAGCAAGCTCTAATAAAGTAAGAATTTTTATTTATTTTGTGTACTTTTATTTTTTTAACATCTTTACTGGAGTATAATTGCTTTACAATGGTGTGTTAGTTTCTGCTGTATAACAAAGTGAATCAACTATACATAAACATATATCCCCATATCTCCTCCCTCTTTCATCTCCCTCCCACCCTCCCTATCCCACCCCTCTAGGTGGACACAAAGCACCTAGCTGATCTCCCTGTGCTATGTGGCTGCTTCCCACTAGCTATCTATTTTACATTTGGTAGTATATAATATCTAAGGTGAGTGGAACAATAACTGGTACCTAGTGAATATTCAATAAGTTTTTGTTGAATTATTGAATTAGTACTATTTTTGTCACATTTAATATTTTATCTCTTTCATAGGGAGAATCTTTTTAGCTAGGAGAAAAATTAAGCCTCACAAAAGTCAACAAATGAATAAATAAACCCCTTTTTTCATAACTCTATTTATCACATTTTATTCTCATACAAATGAATTTCAATTTTAGGGAAACTTGAAATAAATTGCAAATGCGATTAATGAGCCTGTGACACTAAGGGTTCCTTTGTTTCCACAAAGTAAAATATTCCTGAAATCTATCAGTATGAATTAAAGTTTCAATAATCTGAAAAGAATGCCAATTTTCTAGAAACTATGGACTTCAAGGAGTATTTTGATTCCCCCCTTTACACAGAGCTCTGGTGTCTTTATCTAGATCCGGGAGACCTGAGGACAAAGAGGAGTATTTTCACAACTTCTATTTAAAATGTTTCCCTGAATCTCTTAAACAATGGCATTTTAAGTGAAATTCTTACCCACACAAGGTCTATAAATAAACTATGCCTACAAAGTACCGATATGACTTGATGAACAGTAAAAAGATGATTTTTTTTTTTGTATGACACCTATCTCACCAGTTTTGCAAAGTGGAAAAAAACAAATGCTTTGCAGTCCTCAGACATATTAATTCTCTGTTAATCCGGAAAGCACTCAAATGATAGAATCCATTAAAAAGTGGCCTCTTTTTGCCAAGGTAGGGATTGGAGAGAATTTTGATAGTCAAACATGAGCAAAGAAAATGTATCAATATATGAAAATATAAGAAGATAAAGACCTATCAGATCTAAGAATAAGTACACTGAGATGAGTAGGTAGAACAGGTACTCCTGAGTTTCTGCCCTAGATGCTGGTGTGGGACAAAACACCACAGGAGCAGCCACATGGGCTTCTACTCACGGCCAAATTTGGAAGGCAGAAATTAGGCAATTAAATCCCCTTCAATTGGAAATTCTATTACTAATTATTTCAGGAACTTTGCTACAAGGTAATCCACTAATCATATTATACTTGATCTAGATATAGCCTCAGATTTACTTTTCTCTTCGTATATTTACATTTTTAATACAAACTGAAACAATTCCATGCATAGTGGTTTGTAAGGATTCAAAATATAGTGGTTTTGTTTTGTTTTCTGAAGGAGAAAGAAATACTGGCTGGGAATGGAGAAGTGAAACAGAAAAGGGCTGGCAGCAAACAAAGCAAGATTCATAAAGACAACATTGGGAATTCCCTGGGGATCCAGTGGTTGGGACTATGTCTTTCACTGCTGAGGCACCAGGTTCAATCCCTGGTCAGGGGTGGCCAAAAAAAAAAAAAAAAAAAAAATGACAACTACTACTGGGGGTGACTGAAGCAGTGTAGAACTCACTCTTTTATTACATCACCAGGGGAATATTTATATTCCATCTCCCATCAATAGTTAATCAAGCATTGCTCACAGAAGGTGTTAATTTCCCACCTCTCTGGCCTAACTCCTGCGCAGGCAAAGAGACCCTCTCTGGATTCAGAGAGACCCTTCAGACAGTGACGTGGATACTGATGATAGAAAACTAGTAAAGCCTGAAGGAGTGGGTGATGTACTAGAGTCTGCTACTCTATGTTATTAGATATTCTTATTTTAAAAAAATGTTTTAATGAATGCATAGTATTTCATTATTTGATTAAACCCTAAGTATATTAAACCTATGCCTTATTTCATTTCCGAAAGACCAAGAATATCTGCAAAAGTGTTAATGTTCAGTTTTGTTTATTATGTAAAAACGTCTTACACTGGAATTAATGAATCAATAGTTGAAAGAAACAACTATTCTTAAATATTTGATATATACTGCAAAATTATTTTTCAGAATATTTGTACCAATCTCTATACATCCAGTTGTGACATGAGAGAGATAGCCCTTCCAATGCACACAATGGGTTATTATTTATTTTACCCTTGTCAAAGTGAGAAGAGAAAATTTATCTAATAAATGTTTTAATTTGATGTTACTTGATTACTAGTGTTTTCTATTGCTGCTCTAATAAATTACCACAAACTTGGTAACATAAAACACTAGAAATGTTTTATCATCTAATTCTGGAAGTCAAAAGTTTGAAATGGGCCTCATTGGTCTTAAATAAAGGTGTTACAGAGTTGCATTTTTTCTGGAGGCTCCAGGTAGAGGAGATCCATTTCTTTGCCTTTTCCAGCTTCTAGAGGCTGCCCACTTTGCTGGCCTCATATCTGTTGCCATTTTCAAAGCCCTTGCAGTTTTTCTCACCACACATTGCTCTGATTCTTTTGTCTTTCTCTTCTGTATTTTAAGGACCCTCAGGGTTGTATTGGGCCCACCCACAGAATCCAGGATTACCTCCTTATTTTAACGGAAGTTAGCAACCTTAATTCCATCAGCAAACTTAATTTCCCCTTGCCATTGCAAGGGAGGCAAAAAGGTACCCCTACTCTCTTAGCATCTTTGGCTAGACCTGAGAATTAACTTGATGTAATATAATTTAACAGGAGAAAAGCATGCAAATTTATTTAATATAAGTTTTACATGACATGGGAGCCTTCATAAGGAAATGAAGACTCAAAAAGTGGCAAAACCCAAGTGTTCATATAACATATTAGATTGAACAAAGAGAGGCAATTGCGGAAAAGTAATTAAAAATATGGGGAGATTAAAGCAACATAAAAGTTATTTTAACAACGTGTGTTTGTACAGAATATTGTGGGCCTCGACTCCCCATCTCTGGTGATAAGAATCTGTCTTTCTGATACAAAGAGGGCATCTTTCTCACTAGAGTTTTATCTTCTGCTTTCAGGAAAACAAAGGAGAGTCAGAGAACCCTTCTTGCACCTGCTGCTCTCTAAGTATCTTTAGCTCAAAATGATCTTTATGCCAAAGTGGCATATTTTGGGGTGGCAAATTCCATCACTTTTCACCCTGTAGCACAACATGTTCACAGGTCCCAGAGATGACAATGTGGGCATCTTTGGGTAGAGCAATTATTCTTTTTACCAACGCTAGTAAAGCTGAATATTTAGCATATTTTACTCTCAATTTGTACTTTTTCTGTGAATGGTTTATTTATGGTTTTTGCTATTAGAGAGTTATTTTTCTTGATTTCTTTTTTTAAAATAATATATCTTATAAAGTCTGGCACAGTGTTTATTTATTTATTTATATTTTGGCTGCTCTGGGTCTTAGCTGTGGCACGTGGGATCTTTGCTGAGGATTTCTTAGCTGTGGCATGTGGACTTCTTAGATGCAGCATGCGGACTTCTTAGTTGGGGCACGCAAACTCTTAGTTGTGGCATGCAAACTCTTAGTTGCAGCATGCATGCGGGACCTAGTTCCCCAACCAGGGATAGAACCCCAGCCCCCTGCATTGGGAGCGTGGAGCCTTACCCACTGGACCACCAGCGAAGTCCCATTCTTCTTGATTTCCAAATGTATGTTTTAAAATATATGTTAACCCTGCTATACACCTTTTTCTCCAAGTTTTTCATTTACCTCTTAATTCTGTCCCATTTTTATTCTTATAAATATAATTCTATATACTGATGCCCCATGCTTTTAATTACACTTTTGATTACTTGTGTTTATTTTTCCCTTTATTCCTACACATAGTATTATAATAATTCTTATTTTCATCCTATTTTTTATCATTTCCTTTTAATTTCTATTAATTCTATCTGTAAAGTCTTCATCTAGAACACTTAGTTGTATGTTTCCAGAGGTCACACAATGTTTTCTTCATGAATAAAGCATTTGTAGATGTAGATCATATTCATTTTGGAATATATTGTTTCCATTTTTGTTATGTTCTTTTTGTTTGATACAAAACTTTATTCTTTTTTTTTTTTTTTTTTTTTTTTTTTGTGGTACGTGGGCCTCTCACTGTTGTGGCCTCTCCTGTTGTGGAGCACAGGCTCCGGACACACAGGCTCAGTGGCCATG
>NC_041214.2:125335677-125355112 GCF_002837175.3 Physeter macrocephalus
TCTTCCTGGACCAGGGCACGAACCTGTGTCCCCTGCATTGGCAGGCAGATTCTCAACCACTGCGTCACCAAGGAAGCCCCAAAACTTTCTTTCAATTAGTTTGTAAGCTCATTAAGGATATAAGATGTATCTTTAACTTTGTCCTTATTACTTCTGCTTCTTGAAAAACATTGGTCATGTAAAAATTGTATTGACATATTGAAAAATATTAGCAGATTCACAGAATTTTTTAGCTAAAATGTGGTAACAAATTTCACAGCTACTGTCAGAAGTAATAGCAAATCACACAGCAACAATGTGGTGTGATATCTTTGTGTCTGTCGTGATTATGTAAATAAGACACAGTGAGAGTAAATTTGAATAACATTTATTTAAGATTTAAGCTGGGAAATTGAAATGCAAATGAATTATACATTTTCAAATGTAGGTGGTCTTTTGAAGTGAATATTGTTATTCTTAGCTGATTGATTGTATTATAGTTTGGAATTAATTTAGTTAAATAAGAACTTATTTTAGGAATTATAAAAGTTAGCACATTAATTTAATATATATGTGTTTTAAGTTTAGAATTTGACTTTTGGAAAGTAGTCTGCTGTGTAAAGAGCAGTCATATTAAAAATACAACTTTACTGAAATCACATCACTTTCCAAACTTATATGTTATTAGTCTAGCTTCTTCCCAGTTGTTTCCAGTATGACTCATGTGTTCCATTAATAAAATTGCCCAGGTTCTCTTCATGGCTAGTTAGTATAATCAATTAGATTGGTCAAGAGTATAAAGCTACACTACAGCTATCCTCTAATTTTTAACACTTCTTGAGTTCATTTTTAACTTTGTTAATGTCAGTATATTTGTTCTCTGTGTGATTCAGAGGAATAGTTATGATTATCCTCTGACTTGAAAATGAAGAGATGGGAGAATTATTTTCAGCCCAAAGTACTAAATTTCGATGAGTACTGCAGCATACTCAAAACCCAATCCATGTAATATTTATTATATTTGGAATATGTAAATGGCAGATGTTTCAGAAAATTTCCCTGAATGAGAATTTAAATATGATTTTAATCAGGTTGGGGTGTGTGTGTGTGTGTGTGTGTCTCTGTGTGTGTGTGTGTGTGTGTGTGCGCACTCATGCAAAAAAATCTACATATATATATAAAGAATTTCATGAAAAATTTAAAACCATGAATGGATAAATAAATTCATTTAACGAATATTTATTTATTGTTGGGCTTCCCTGGTGGTGCAGTGGTTGAGAGTCTGCCTGCCGATGCAGGGAACGTGGGTTTGTGCCCTGGTCCGGGAAGATCCCACATGCCGCGGAGCGGCTAGGCCCGTGAGCCGTGGCCGCTGAGCCTGCGCGTCTGGAGCCTGTGCCCCGCAACGGGAGAGGCCACAACAGTGAGAGGCCCGCGTACCACAAAAAAAAAAAAAAAAATTATTTATTGTACCAATGACATAGTTTGCATTCTAGTGAAAAGAGCAACATAAATATTTAGAATATAATTTGGAAAAAGCATAACATTATGCACAAAATTCTATGAGGATGAGGATGGTCTGATTTGTAAAAAAGGCTTTTGTGTTAGTCTGGGACCTCAATGAAGTAAATACCAAGAAGGAGTTAAGTTAGAAGTGCAAGAGATTTATTGGGGATAACATCGGTGAAGAGTTAGTGAGTAGAAAGGGCAGGAGTTGTCAGAGAGAACTTCAGACTGTGATGAAGATCTGACTCCTGTGAAGTAGAGGGGGAAAAACAGAAAATTGGATAGGAAGAGCTTTCAGACTTGAGTGCAGCTCTGAAAAAACCCTAACCACCATAATAGTTTGCTCCAGTGCAAAGATTAACCATGAGTGAGTGTCCTGTGATGGGAAAAAATGGCCCAGCACTAGAACCTCTGCTGTGTACAATCATTCAGTGGAAACTGGGGAGAGGGTGGCCTCACGTCACATGCTGTGGTGAATCCACAAAGTATACAGCTGAAGACTGTTGGCTAACTGCACTCTATGTAGCAGGTTATCTCTCTCTCTCTCGCTCTCTCTCTTTTTTTTTTTTTGCCACACCATGCGGCATGTGGCATCTTAGTTCCCCGACCAGAGATCAATCCCATGTCCCCTGTAGTGGAAGTGCAGAGTCTTAACCACTGGACAACCAGGGAAATCCTGGCAGGTTATCTCTAGAAGAGAGTTCTGTGCAATGCATCTTCATGACTGCCAGAGATTTATAGAAAATACGGCTCTAAATTTAATCTTCCCATATCAGCAATTATTTGTTGAATGTCTACTTTGTGTCAGATAATAGAAATTTTTTTCTAAGTAGTTCTTCATCTGTATTACAAGAGGTATAAAAGTGCTCATGAACGGGAAATATATGCATCATCAGTGTTATTGAAGTCCTGGTACCATATTGTGTGGTCTATAACTTTGTGTGGCTGGATAAATCATGGGATAAGAAGTTATAAATGTAGGTTAACTCTAGATGATGGGGTACCTCATATTCTACTGTTTTATTCCAAAGGCAATTGTAAACCATTTTACCAATAAATGTGACAAAGTCAGGTTTGGTTTTAATAATAATTTAGTGGATGTCTAGAGAATTGAGCAGAGAGAGGAAAAGGGTAGTTGTGTGAAAATCAATTAAAAGGTATTATTTCAGGAACAATAAAGACAGGGCATTAATAAGCAAACAACTGAGGGAAAAAAGGAAAAGTCAAGGACTAGAGAAATATGCAGGACTTAGCAAATGGATATATAATAACACTTCTAATTAAAGAGGAGATAGAGAAGGAATAACATGTGTGTTTTGAGTCTTTGTCAATCAGCAACTGCATCATCATCATCATCATCATCATCATTAATAATGTTTGAGAAGGGGGCAAGATGGAAGAAATTAATATTTTGATGCACTGAGTTTGAATGACCAGCTATACATTTAGGGGGAGATGCAAGTAGGCAGATGAAAATACAGTCTGTGTCTTAAAGTAGGCATCTAATAATACATTTGGCAAAATTTTGTGTATAATAATAACATAGCATTTTGGGAATGGATATAATTATCTAGGGAATCTGGAGAGAAGAGATGAATGTTAGAAACAGAACTCTTTTGCATATGCAGAGAACCAAGAAGTGGGTGGTAATTGGAGAGTATTGGGGAGCCCTTTATAGTACTCTCATTAGAATCATAGTGGTAGGTATTGTACATCAGCAATTGAAAGATGAAGAAAGCAAAGTATATGATCTTTTTTGAAATTTAACAGTAAGAGTTTAAAAAAAATGATAGTTCTTTGTATATTGGTGTAGAGACAAATGTAAGGTTTGTTATTTTTACTATTGTTGTTACCGTTATTGTTGTTGAGGGTGAAAGTTTCTTGAGTATATGAATAACGTGAGAAGGAGGAATTAGTGGAGGACAGATTGTAGATACAAAAGAGAGAGGGATGATTAATTAATCAAGCTCCAGAAGAGATAACAATGAAGGAATCAAAATTTATCTTCCAGTTTCACAAATATAAATAAAATTTTTCCTCACATTTTAAAAACGTCCTTTTTCCCCAATGATCATTTCATGTAAAGAAAATATTTGGATTTCTGTTCTCAATAACAACCAATATTAGGTTATATCATAGCATCTTGAAATTTCATTATGTGTGTTTATACTATAGTAATCTATGTATAATACCAAGCAATTCTGTGAAGAAACTGTGTTCCAGATTCCTCAGGTACAAAATAGGGATAAAAAATACAACAATAGATAAATTATTAAAATAGCTTATAACTTTATTGTATATATGTATGTTAAATGCATATTTCAAATCATTCTTATTTGGATTTTGTGCCCCAGGCTGTGTGAGGTTTATGTGAATTAGTACATATAAAGAGATTAAAACAATGCCTACATAGTAGGCAAAGTAAATAGCAAATAGTTACTGTTATTGTATTATATTGTATTGACAAGTAAACTTATCATAGTCTTACATACAAATGTTCAGGGGTTTATTTATAAAATCCCAAACTAAAACCAACCCAAATGTTCTTCAACAAGAAAATGGATAAACAAATGTGGCATACCCATCAATGTAATACTACTGTTCACCAAAAAAAAAGCAACAGACTGGCAATGTACATGATATGGATGAATCTCAAACACATTATACTGAACAAAAGAAGCTGGAAACAAAAAGTGCATCCACTACAATGTGATGCATATGCCATTCAAGAAAGCACAAATCCAGTCTTTAATGTAAAAAAGAAGATCAGTGATTGCCTGGGGTGAAGTAAGTGTGTGACCCAGGGAACTATTTTGGGAAATATTCCATATCATTTATATAACAGCATTATTGAGTTATAGTTTACATCTCTTACAATTCACACATTTGAAGTGTATAATCCAATGTTTTTTAGTATATTCACAGAATATGAGCAATCATCATCATAGTCAATTTTAGAGGGAGGGAGCAGGCACTCTTGGTTTAGATAACACAGACTCTTACATTTCCTCCTGAGTTTTAGTAGATTTTCTGGAATGAATTTTTCTTCATTTGTTGTATGCCTTTAGGGCCATTTCCAGAGACTTTAAAAACAATTTTCACCTGTTTCTCTGGGGAACATATTAGCTAAGTTATCATGTTCTCATGGTGTTAGTGGTTCTCCTCCATATCTTGAATGTAAACGTGGTTACACCAGTATATTGTGCTGGCCAAAAATTCATTCGGTTTTTTCCTTAAGGTGTTACGGAAAAACCAGAATGAACTTTTTGGCCAACCCAAATAAATTAGTCAAAAATCATGCGAATATACTCAAATATGGAAGCATTTTATTTTATTTTATTTATACTTTAACAAATTTTAGTTAAAATCTTTTTTTAATTGTCAATTTAAGAGGAAAGGCAAGGATATTATTGAAAAAGCACCAAAGTGCACTGCATTAGTAGTTTATATAGTGACATAATTTAAGGATTTCAAATCATTTTATTGTGAGGTTGAATGGATGAGCTTTAATGCCTTGTACATGGCTGAGAGTGTATGATGTTGTTGCTATATTACTGGAACATGTTATTTTCATATTCCAGATTATATGTTAAGGAATCAAGTGTGGAACCAGAATTTGGGGGGTTATATTTTGTATTATTTCAGAGTTCTCTTTAAGAAAATGATCCAAAAGTATTATACATTGCAAATTTTGCCAATGTATTTTTGCCAGATATTTGTTAGCAACGTATGATCCTGTAAACACAACTGAAGCTTGAGCTTTGTTAACTCCATGTCATGTCTGCCTCTGTGAGGAATCATTTCTTTTGTCCCAAGACTCCTTTTCTCAAGCTATGTATTTTCCCAAAACTCTGATTGCTTGGGAACAGATTATAATGTGGTTTCCAGTGTTGCTCTCGGTAAAGATAAAAACAAGGAACATAATTCTGTGACATCTTTAATTTACTACTATTCCAGTGTTGATTTTGCTAAGGATATAAATGAAGAACTTATTTATGTGACATCTTCGATTTACCACCACTTAAGTGAGTTCATTTGAAGAATATTATTAGTATATATACAGTAAATAATTTTCAGTTTTACCAAGGTGGTAGGGATGTTATTTAACTTGACTTCTTTTTAACTAACCTGGTGTGTCATATTTCTCCAGGGTAAATGAAATTTTATTAAATGTTTAGAATTTTTCAGTGTGATATATCCATTTGTGTGTGTGTGTGTGTGTGTGTGTGTGTGTGTGTGTGTTATGCGGGCCTCTCACTGTTGGGCCCTCTCCCGTTGCGGAGCACAGGCTCCAGAAGCGCAGGCTCAGCGGCCATGGCGCATGGGCCCAGCCGCTCCGCGGCATGTGGGATCTTCCCAGACCGGTGCACGAACCCGTATCCCCTGCATCGGCAGGCGGACTCTCAACCACTGCGCCACCAGGGAAGCCCGATATATCCTTTTTTAATATGAAGAAAATAACATATAAAATATTTAACATTTAAAACTGATAACATTAGACATTTACTCTGATAACACTGTTGAGTGTTATCAGACTAAAACCAAAACGTAAGAATATTTAGAGAATGGGAAGTAATGGAGAGGTAGAACTACCTATAGAACACAAGAAAAGAGTTTCATGAATGCAAAATAAGCAGTCTGAAGAATTCTAAAGAGGAAAAATAGGGTTCATTGTTTCTCCATATTCCAGGGCAATAGAGAAAAGAAAACTTGTTAAAAGGACAATTTCTTCATATCTAATGATACACAAAAATTAGATGCTGTCAAGCAAATACTGTTCATATATCACCTGAGACAACAAATAAATAAACTGAACACATGAAATAAAGTAAAACTCTATTTATAAATATATTACTACTTATTGTCTGCCAGATTCTCTGCTAGTTGTGGTTGGGCTACAGTAAAATCCTATAGGGCAAGAGTTAACCATTTCCTCTGACAGGAACATAAGGATAGTGTTCTGTTCTGAAAGATTCATGAATGATATCTTAAAAAAACTAATGAATGACTTTTACAGAAATATCAGTAGGCAATTATATTGATCCTATTTACTTTTTATTTCTGTTTCAACTTTTGCCTTTTTAACTGAGGAGCATAAAATAAAACAGCAATGGTTTTCCATTATACAAATCATAGGTCATATTTTACCACTGGACCTGCTATTAGATTATTAAATCTATACACTCTGTAGGGCAAGGTAGTTTAAATAGATAATTTGATTACACTTCCGCTTGTCTTTTTTTAATCAAATGCCCCCAGCAGGAGAGATACATTTAAATAGCGTGTATTATAAATTATAATATTCACTGTTAGATATGTTTAAATTACTTTTATATTTTCTTTTAAGTTTTGCCTGTCGGTTGCTGTGTGACCTTAGGCAAGATAATTTTTCCTTAAATAAGAAAAAACCTATATATTTGCCAATGTATTTGAGCACCCTTTTTTTTTTTTGATGGAATGCAATGCAGTGCTTTAGTGTAAATGGTATTTATTTCTGTAGAATGATGGAGTTGCACTATTATATAAGATCTTGGGTGACTAGACAGCATGGTAATGAGTACAGAACTTTATGTTCAGTTGCCTTGGGTTTGAAATTCAACTTCAATATTTATTAAATCTGTGATTTTGGAAAAGCTTATTAACCTAAGTGAAGAATATGTTTTCTATGAACTACAGGCATAATAACAGGTGTCATAAGGATTAAATAAGCTTAAGCATGAGAGTTCAGTTCAAAGTCATTAGGTCTCATTGTTATGAAATCCTATATTGTCTATAAAATATGCTTTATAAAGAAAAAAATATTGATTTTTTAAAATTTTAAACTATATTGATTGTAGAGAAGAACAAAGAGTTGGAGAATAAAGTGGTCATTTTCTCCCAGAAGTTTCTATCCCATCTTTCTCAGGTTGAAGGTTTTGCTTGAGATATTTTCTTGGTACAACAAACAAGCCTGCTAAGACACCTCAGAGTATATTTATAGGCTCCCAAATTCAATGTATCTTTGGGAGCAAAAGTGACTTAGCAGATAATCACCTATTATTTAGGAGAGAGATGTTACATAGATTTTTTTCTCTCCTCCTGTCTTTTTTTTTTTTTTTCCTATAAGATGTTCTGTAAAAACTCATCTTTTTCCGGCAAGTAAATGCTATTAGAAATAATAAAACACAATCTATAGGGTCACTAACTTACTTAAAGATAATTGCTAAAAATTAGAATGTATTTGTCATCATTAACTTAATAGTATCTGCCGCCATAATTCCCTAGTGTTCACCGTGGAAATTTACTAGCTTGGAACCATAGGAAACTGCTTTTTAGCCTTGGAAATATAATAACTATTCTTAGAATTTTAAAGAAAGATGTCACTCAATTCTGTATGTCAAATTTGTTCTCAGGCACAGAATTCTTTAGTAACTTAAATCTGGCTTGTCCTGCTTCTACTTCACATCTTGCATATTTACTTTAATTTTAAACTCCAATGCAAAGCAATGTTACATCAATATTTAGAGTGCTGATGATTGGTGATGGCCATAACTCAATCGTATGTCAAGGAGATATGGCATTTTATGGGGACCAATTAAGATCAACGTCAACACTTGGCTTTCCAGCAAATGAAATGGTAAACACTTGGCAGAATAATAAGCAATGCTTCCCATTCATCACTGAAAAGACATGTATTTCCTTGCAAGCTCCTTTGGGTATGAATCTAATAATGTGTTGTCTAAGTCCATTTTTAGTTCATTGTTAGCCAATGACAAGAGAGATAGTTAAAAAGAATGTGGTATTTCCTGAATTAGATGATTAAACCTTATTTCTATATTCTAAACTAATTTGAACTCATAAAGAAACATAATATTGTATGCTAAAAAAATTAAGTTTATTGAACTAATCCACCATATTTATGAACACAATTATGAGAAAGCAGCACTGACATCAAAACATACTGAGATTACAGAAATTTTTACTGCAAGTAAAGGATATTTTACAGGAGTGGTGGCTGAAAACAGTTATGAAAGAGAGAAGAAAAGGAAGAAATCTTTCTGAAGATATTGCAAGTAAGAAATCTGAAAGATTTCTTTCTGAAAATAAGGCCAAGTAACCAACTCCATTTCACTAGGAATCCCTTTCTTCATTCAATCCAATATTCATGTAGCATACTTGTACCCTTACTCCTTTTATAACTTACTTCTAAGGTTCAAAGAATTGGAGCAGTAAAAAGAAATGAGATGTATGAAAATGCATATAGAAATAAGGAGTGCAAAAGGGTAAAGAAGTTAAGTCATTTAAAGGCTTATTCCATTTTTAAAGCCAGGTAAGATTATCTCTCTGGACTCTTTTTCTGCTCTTTGCCTTTCCTATTAGAAAGCTTAAAGTTTTCATAGTAATTTAAAATATTTTCCCTTAACATTAAGAAAAATGCTGTTTATTAAAATGGATTTTTTCTCTAAGTATTCCTCTCAATTTGTTATCTTTAATTCTACAAGGTATGTTTAATTTTACCTTTTATATTTAAGATTATTTTTTCCACAATGCAGGAAAAATTATACAACTGTTGAAAATAGTAGTAATATCACTGTACTATTAGTAGACTTCAATTTGTAAGTGAAATTATTAAGTAAACAAAATTATCTGTGCTTCTCTGCTACCACTTAAAGTTGTGTATTAAAATTTGAATTTTCCAGAAGTAAACAAGAGGGTTACTATTACATGACACCTATTTGAGATACATTTACCATATTAATATACTGTTCTAAAAAATGTTTTTCTCTCATACAAAGACAAATTCATGTCAATATATAACTTCAGCAAAATGAACAGTGAATGGTGTAGCCTAATTTGGTAAGTGGTTAGAAGGTGAGCCAAAACATCACAATACCTGCCTTAAGATTAGAGCTAGACTCTATGCTTTGTTTTCATGAAATTATGTGAAGATAGCATTGAGAAGCCCAAAATAAATTTGTGCTAAAAATTTAAAGGCTGGTGAATATGAAAAAAATATATGATATTGATACACAAGTCACTTTTGTCACATATAATAAATTTTATTACAAAAAGTTTACATAAAATATGATTAAGTGATTTGTGAACCAGGCATGTGATATATTAAAATATTATTAAGGTGAATTACTTATTTGGTTGTCTGACAGTTATAGGACAGTTTGTTTCTACTAGGATTCAATGTAGGTTCTTATCTAAGCATGTTTGCAATCAAGTAGTATAGTTTTATATTCAGCCCACACTCTAATTAGCACATTCTAATTTCCAGCTTAAAAGAAAACCATAAGTAGCATATGGCTTAAAACATTTTATTGTTTACAACTAAGCTGTATGCCTCACTGTAAGATGAAAACTAAATCTTTCTTTGCTTTGATTGAGCCGTGCTCCTTGACTTTTTATTTTCATCGGATAATTAAACGGCTAAAAAAGATGAAATGAGTTACCTAATTTTGTTAGGAATTAGAGGTAATTTGGTTTGAGAAACTTCTTTTCTGAGTATCAGAATGTTTTCTTCATGTCAACTCTCCTGAACTTGATAGTACCTAATTTCTTTTCATTTCTGACATTTATATCAAATATATATTATAGTGAATATGTTTATAATAAATGAATGCATTTGTGTTTAGATTGTCTTTTAAAAATATATTTAATATCCTAGGACTGTCTCACTTTGAAAATAATCTTGAAATATGAAGAATGGCCTGAAATATATTTCATTTTTATAGCATGCATTAGGAAAAACAAAAACTTTTCAAAACAATAATTTTATATATTGTTGTTAGATAAATATAGGCATGCCATGAGGCCCTAGAGTCACTGAGAGGGTATGCGGATGCAGGTATAACCTATGACCTGAAAAAAACAACCTGTACTGAGAATCAACCATGAAACCATGGAAATCCTTGGTCTCCCTCCCAATTCCTTTTCTACTTTTCCATGCTCTGCTTAGATTATTTCTTCTTTATTCTCTCACCTATTCAGACCATGGAGAGATCAGACCTATTCTCTTTTCCAGTTTTGGAGGGCAGTGGTGGACTATTCCATTGTTTCAGCCTGGAGTGTCTATAAGAATAACCAACTTTTCACTTGCTAATATTGATCACTAATCCTACATTATTAAAGAAGCAGTCTTCTTCCCACCAGAACTGAAGGTGCTAAGGAAAAGAGTGCAAAAAAAATTTTTTTTCACCACACTTTCTCTTTGGTAGAATAATTGGAATAATTCAAACCATAGCGAGAGTGACGCTTCCTACCTTCTTTTTGAATACAGAAGCCAGGAGTATGTTATTACTGTGTTCTCCACACAAGACCATTTTTAGCTATATAGGTGTGACTTCTGTGGACACAGTTGGTTTTAGGTGATGGTGAATCTCATGGAATCTCCAGCTGTTTCTGCATAAGTAGATCTGTGGTCTCTGGACACCAATATTCTATCCACACTCTCACCCTCATATCATTACCTTGTAAAATCTGAAGTCTTCTGATTAACATTAAGGGAAAGACACTGACACTCCATCCAGTATAATAGCGCAAGTGAACCAAATTCCCATAAACTTGAGAACATTGTCATTGTGTTTATCCCAGCCCACTTGCTCTCTCCACTAAACATGGTTTGCTAATCCTTTTGCTATCCAGTGGTTAGGTGGGTTCTATTTTTCCCTTTAGTTCTCTAAGGGAAAGGTTGTGCAATGCAATATCTTATCAGCTATGTATGGCTGGACTTTATATACTGAAAATAGATATTGTGCTTACTTTCAATAACCCACTATCATATATCTACTTATTGCCAGAGCATGAGTCTACTGTAGAGATTCTTTCTGTAACAATCTAGCTGAAATCACTGAGTGTTTGTCTTTGTGCTCCTATAGTGAGCTGTTACAGCCATCAACGAATAAAGATTGACCCTCATTTCACTAAAGATCATTAGGTAAAGTTCTTCAAGTCCTCATCCTTAATACTAACACTAAAAAATAATATTAGTAAGCAACAAGAATCTTCTCCAGCATTAAGTACTGTAGAGGAAGAGCTTCTATTACCAGAAACAAAAGACTAGAGTATTTGAGCCACCTCTTCTACTGAAAACAATGAGAAATGCTGGATAAAATTGTTCTAAATTATTTAAGAATATTTAAGAAATGCAAGATATAAAGAAATTATTTGTCAAAAAAATAAGAAAAGTATAAGCATGGAGATTGTATGAAAAGACCTGAATAATTAGTTAAATGCTTTTGTCTTGAGAGCATCTGTTGAACAGGCTGTCTTGAGCTTGATATGACTCATACGTGAGAAAAGGAGGTGGAATAAAGACTATGCAACTTCCCAAAGAGGTGAGTTTAATAGAAGACTACAGCATATTAAAATGAGATCTTAATGTATATTCTCAAGGTAATGATAAAAGAGACGCAAACCTGATCTCTGACACCCAAACATGAATTTGCCTTGTCACTGAGAAAAACAAAGGCCATAAAAGGAAAGGAAAAAGGATTGTGAGATGCCATAGAAATAACTGGCTTTGTCTCATATTAGCAGTTTTGATTTTCCTCACCAGCGGGGTCCAGGTGACCTTAAGCTGTGAGCTTGGTTGAAGACCCAAATGAATTGGGTTGCTTGGTAGAAGCAAGTAAAAATCCACTCTAGAGAAAAGTACTTCTGACATAGGTTTCAAATTATTGTTCAAAGGTAATAAGTGTAGTACAACAAAAAAATAACATGTCATACATGGTAACAAAGTGCCATGAATCAAAATAAGCAGAAACATTATAGGGAAAGACTTTAGATATTATGATTATCAGACACATCTTCTAAACTTTTACAATGAATATGGCAAAAGAAACAATATGAAAACTTCATAATATCAATAAGGAATCTAAAAGGATAAAAGGCAATAGTAGAAGGACAAAGAATCAAATAGACCTTCTATAAGTGAAAAATACAATTTTCAAAATTAAACATTCAAGTTAGATTTAACAAGGGGTTAGATGCAGTTGAAGAAGAATATTTACACTAGTGTTTAAATCAGAAAAAGGTAGAGAACAAAAAAAACAGAGAATAGTTTTAATGGACATTCCAAAAAATGAGAGAGATAATGAGGAAAGAATTAATACTTGAAATGATAATGGCTGAGTTTTTCCATGGCTAATAAAAACACCAATCTTGAGAGCAGGCAAGAAAAAAAGATTATCTTCAAAGGAGACACAAGCAGACTAACAATTAATTCTCAAGATCAACAAAAAAGTGAGTAAAAAAAAATTAAGTACTCAAAAATGAATTAACTGCCAACCTCCAGAAAAGTACCTTTCATGAGTTAAAGCAAAGTAGAAAATTTGCCAAGAAAACCTGAGATTTCTCCACAAAGAAATCTCCATACGAAGAAATTCTGATAGACTGATTTTAGACAATATTTCAGATAAAAAATTTATGAGGCAAAAAGAAATAATCCACATGCAAAATAATGAATTTGCACCCCCACCTTATACAACATACAAAAAGTGACTCAAAATGAATCAGAGACCTAGATGTGAGAGGAAAGGAAACACAATGGAGCAAAGATAGTCTCTTCAACAAATTGTGTTGGAACAGCCAGACATACAAAAAGAAAAAGAAAAAGAAAAAAATATATAGATACAGATATTATACCCCTCACAAAAAGTAACTCAAAATGGATCACAGACCTAAATATAAAATGCATAACTGTAAAACTCCTAGAAGATAACATTGGATAAAATATTTATATGACCTTGAGTATGGCAATGACTTTTTAAATACAATACCAAATGTACCATGAAAGAAATAATTGATAAGCTGGACTTGATAAAAAATAAAAATTTCTGCTTTGCAAAAGACAATGCCAAGTGAATAAAGACAAATCATAGATTGGGAGAAGATATTTGCAAAAGACATGGCTTATAAAAGACTGGTGTCCAAAACATACAAAGAACTCTTTAAACTCAACAATAAGAAAGCAACAAACCTGATTAAGAAATAAAAGAATATGAGTGGACATCTCTCCAAAGAAGATATATAGAAGACAAGTAAACTTATGTTATTAGGGAATCACAAATTAAAACAATTAGATACCACTGAACACCTATTAGAAAGGTTAAAATCCAAAAACAGTGACAACATCAAGTGCTGTCAAGGATTTGAACTAACAGGAACACTCATTCTCCAATGGTGGTAATGCAAAAGGTACCGCCCCTTTGTTAGACAGATTGGTAGTTTCTGACAAACTAAATATACTTTTACCATACAATCATGATCATTGGTATCTATCCAAATGAATTGGAAACATATACACATGAAAACCTGCCCCACGGTTGTTTATATCAGCTTTATTGCCAAAACTTGAAAGTGACCAACATGTCCTTCAGTAGGTGAATGGATAAATAAACTGTGATACATCAAGACAATGGAATATTATTCAGGACTAAAAGAAATGAGCTATCAAGTCATAAAAAGACATGGAGGAACCTTAAATGCATATTACTAAGTCAAAGAAACCAATTTGAAAATGCTATGTACCTCATGATTCCAACTATATGACATTTTGGATAAGGCAAAACTATAGAAGCAATAAAAGAATCAGTGGTTGCTAGGGGTTAAGGGGGAGAAAAAGATTAACCGTCAGAGCACAGAGGATTTTTAAGACAGTGAAACTATTCTGTATCAGTGGTGAACGCATGTCATTATACATTTGTCCAAACCCATAGCATATAATAAACCAAGAGTGAACCTTAATATAAACTATGGACTTTGTGTGATAAAGATTTATCAATATAGGTTCGTCAATTATAACAAATGTACCAACAGTGAGGGATATCAATAGTGAGGGAGATTGTGCATCTGTTGGACTAGGAATATATGGAAGGGTATATGGGAATTCTGTGTACTTTCTGCTCAGTTTTTTGTTTTTTTTTAAACATCTTTATTGGAGTATAATTGCTTTACATTGTTGTGTTACTTTCTGCTGTATCACAAAGTGAATCAGCTATATGTATACATATATACCCATATACCCTCCCTCTTGTGTCTCCCTCCCACCCTCCCTATTCCACCCCTCTAGGTGGTCACAAAGCACCGAGCTGATCTCCCTGTGCTATGCGGCTGCTCAGTTTTACTGTGAACCTACAACTACTCTAAAAAATAAAGTTTATTAAGTTTAAAAAAAAATAAATGAACTAATTGTATACAAAACAACATGGATGAATCTCAAAATAACTATGCCGAGTGGAAGAATTCAGACAAAAAGAGTACACACTTAAGATTTCATTTATATAAAGCTCTAGAAGAACAAAGTAATCTATTGCTTAGAGATGAGGGAGGCAGGAAGAAGTGTATTCCTATATGCACCTTATAAGCATCTTGCCAATTTCTTCAACATGCCTCTGGAATTTTAATTAGAATTGCATTTTAACCTATAGTACTATTTAAAGAAATTTGGCATTTTAACTGTATTGACTACAAGGTGATTTAAATTTGAAAAACAATTACTGTAACTCAATGAATTAGCAGATTCAAATAATGAAATTATTATATTGATAGCATCAGGAAAGAGTTAGACAAATTTAATATATTTAAGATAAAAATCCACAGAGAATTTAGAAGAGAAAATTATCTGGATAAGAGTATTTATGTAAAACTTACAGCAAACATCATACTTGTGATGGATCATTGAAAGAATCAGTAGTGCAACAAGAAGGGCTACTTCCACTACTTCTATTTAGAACTTCACTGGAAATTCGAAGCAGTAAAGTAAAGCAAGAAAATAAAATTGGAACTATAAGAAATAGCAGGAAATAAATAAAACTGTCATTATTTGCAGATGATATGATTGCATTCAGAGAAAAATCCAAAGGTCTGTAAATTATTAGAATAATAAGAAAGTTTATCAAGGATGCTAGATACAAAATTAATATAGATATCTATTTATTTTCTACACCTATGAGCAATAATAAGCAGTTAACAAATGAAATTTTGAAAGATACTATTTACAATATTATAGAAAATATGAATTATCTGGAAAGAAATCTCACAATGTATGCAGGAATCCTCTATGGGAAAAATCATAAAACTTTATTGAGAAACATTTAAAAAGACCCAATTATATAGACTAACACAGCATGTTTATGTATTGTAAAGTATAATATCATGAAGATAAAATTCTTTCCAAACTGATCTATAGATTAAATGCAATCACAGACAAAATCTAAAGTTTTTTTTGTTTTTTTTTTTGTTGGTTGGTTGGTTTTTTTTTTTTTTTAGGAGAGAATATCGAATATTCTCTCTTGAAGAACAACATGGAACACTCACTTTCTTTACCAGCTGAAAGAGTTAGTATTAAGCTATAATAATTAAAATACCATGGTGTTGGTTTAGGAAAAAATAAGTAGAATAGAACAGATTTAAAAGCCCAGTTACAGACACCCAAGTATATGAAAACAACATATTACACAGATGACACCACAAACCAGTGAAGAAATGACAAATTTTTCAATAAATGAAATGATGGAATTCGTTCTCCTTATGTGATAATATTTAACTTCAATACTGCCTTACACCACAAACAGCAATAACAAAAACAATTAAAGATAAAGACACAAATATCTCCCACAGCATTCTGTAAGATTTGGCCATGGTTTTGTTTGTTCATTTGTTTTTTTCTATTTCAAGGCATTAACAAACATTGGGTTTTCAATCCATTAACAGTAGTTAACTAAACAGTCCTTGGAGAGATACTGCATAACACAGTACCCACTTTCCTCAGTACCTCAGCCCAATCCATCATATGTGAAAATATTGATAACTCTACTACTATCGGATGCTAGGAATTATCACTGTCTTAGTCCATTCAGGTTGCTGTAATAAAATGCCACAGATTGGGTGGCTTATAAGGAATGGAAATTTATTTCTCATAGTTCTGGAGGCTGGAAGTCTGAGATCAGGCTGCAGGTATGGTCAGATGAGTGCTCTCTTCCAGGTTGCAGACGTCTTATATCCTAACATGACAGAGGTGAGAGGGATCTCTCTGGGGCCTCTTTTATTGATATAACGGCACTAATCCCATTCATGAGGTTTCTGCCTTCATGACCTAATCATTTCCCAAAGGCATCACTTTAGGCATTAGGTTATCAGCATACAAATTTTAGGGGAATATAAACCCACAATTGCTGTTTCCCAGTGAACTATCTGGTTCTAGAATGCCTTCCTGGGGGTGTCCTTTCTATAGTTACATTTTATGGTTTCTCTCAAAGTAAACAAGCTCTGTGTGTTGTTGCTTTACTTTGAGAACTGACAGCTAGGTAGAGGAATGAGAAAATGGCTACCATAAAACAAGAAAGAAGGAAAGCCAATTGAAAGGTGGGCTATCAGCTGGTCACTGCCGTAGGCAACGAGGGCTCTTCTCCCACAGGGGATACTCTGAGGAAGTCGTTCAGAATGCATCTTAGAATTTTTCTCTCAAGCAGAATTGGGGGACAAAATACAGAACACTCAGGTAAGTTTGAATTTCAGATAAACAACAACAATTTAAAATAAATCCCAAATATTACATGGGATTTATTTATAGTAAAATTTCCTTTTTATATAAAATTTAAATTTAATTGGTTTCTGGTATTTTTGCTTGCTAAATCTGGCAAAACTTGCTTACAAGAAACACAAAAGTGTATTTATACATCAGCTTTTCCTCTCAATCGGTCAATGGTTGTCCCTCATAGTGTCAATTTCCTGGAATGTCCAGGCTAACGAATGAGTCGGAACGCTTGAATTAGGTTCTCACAGGTGTTCCATCTATGTGGGTCAGATTTCTAGCAAGAGGCGTTTTCTTCTCATGGCCCAGCTAGGTGGCATACTTCTGTGATATATTCCCAGACACAGCCATAGAGTTTTCTAGGTCCACTGATTGACTATACAACTTTTTACAGTTCCCAGCTTTATAAAGGGACCTCTGTTCTAACTCCCTGAGCATCTGTGACTGCTTTCTGTACTCCCAATGACCTGTAGCCCTGAGGTCATAGTTAAATGTTTGTCAGTTCTGTGTGACTGCTGACTTCAATTCTCCCCTACTGTTATGACTTGGAGTTAACCTTTTGTTTCTTTCACCTGAGGTTTTTATTTCTTGCTATGGAGATTGACTAAATATTTGTGTATATGTAGTGTTTTCCTGGTAGTGACATTTTTCTACTATTAATTCTGTGTGGTTGAATTGCGAAGGTAGCCTTTCCATTTTGGATCCGTCTTTCATACCAACAAAAACACTCATCTTTGTTCCTAGTCTATCTTTGTTGTGATCCAAGACCAAGAGAAAGTCCTTGAGTTGCCAGGTGGTGCTTTGTTGGAGTAGTTTTGGTAACAGGCATGAACTGAGACTGTTGTGTCTGTTGGCCCAGCTGCCTTGATCCTGGAGCCCATTTCCTGATAGCTTCGGCTCTCTCAGTTTTCTCTCAACATTACAGAGGAATCTCTAAAGACAGAATAGATCCCTCTTGCCTCTTCTGGCTAAAATGTTTGGGTGTGATTGCCAAAGTTATTCACTCCATATAATAGTGTCGAAGCAAGGAAAATAAGTGCCTGCTTGTGAGGAAGTTCTGAAAATGATGAAATAACACCTTTCACTTCACAGAAAGAGAGCGTCACATGAAGCCTCTGAAATTTCTTTTCCCTGGGCCTCCTTTTGTGCTTCCTTTATTCTCACCTTTTAGAGTATCATTGTTAATCCTGTTACAGGCAGTTTGGATAGGTAACTGGATTACATTCTTTAGGGTGACTACCCAAAGACAGTAAATTTATCTTGCCAGTACTAGTAATCTTTCATGATATAATGTTGGTGATTATCCTGTTAAAATCCATTCTCTGCCAAAGGATATTGGAAAGGCACAAAAGCTCTAATAGGGACAAGTATCTCATACTGCTCTGAGTAAGCATATGTTTGTGTATGTGTGTGTGTATGTAATTAATACATGTATAAATGATATAGAGACAGCCTGTTGAAATGTATTGTTTGTCTTTATCACTATGAATTTTCCATCTCTGTATCATTGAAGCTTAGAAATAACATTTAAAATTCTTCTTAAATGCATTCTTTTCTCATAAAATCCTATTTTACCCCAATTATTGCTGAAATTTAGAAATTCTAGGACTTTATCTTTACATGTAATATAATCTTAAGGTGAGAAAAAGTTCTAAGATCCTAATACCTAAAAAGAAGGAAGGGCCTGCTCTTTTCTAGCACTTGGTCTGGGACCTGTACCAGGAACTTGAGTGATGCTAGTGGCTGGAATAATACTTGAAATAAGAGTTGCAGAGAGTAGAGTTGATTTTTTTATAGCCTTCCTTGTGTCATAATCGTTAATCACTCTTACATTTTTCAGAATCAAGGAATGGCAGCCTTTATGGGACATTAGAGATGACAGACAGCAAGAACTTCTATCTTTTAAAATGTATCATGCACAAAGTTAGGAATATATTTATGTCATTTTTCTTTAGTCTCATACACACACACATGTGGCGAGCATTGCCCTCTGAGGAATGCGCCATTAAGACCCTCCTAAGCCTCAGGGCCCGATTGTACTCTCCTTGGTATGCATCCTGGACTTTATGGTATGAACGTAAAAAAGGAGATGGCCTTTGGCCAGATCGCTCCAGGGACCTGCTCAGATACCGAGAGTCCCTGGTTGTTCCCTAAAGCTAGGAAAAGCAACCCTGGAGGGGAAGGTGGTGCCTTTGTGGAACAAGCCATAAACCCGCTGATGCAGATATGGTAGCGACTGAGCTAGAGACGAAAAACCAGTTCTATAGAACAATGTTTATACAAAGTTTCTGCCTTAGGGCACAATGACTGTGCAAAGTCCCTGCTTTAGGGGTATATATATGACTATGCTTTGTTAATAAATTTGCCTTGCAACCATCAGTTGTTTGTGCCCTTCTGATCCCATACCTTGGTGCTTTCCGTTCCCTACCC
>NC_041214.2:125356697-125358461 GCF_002837175.3 Physeter macrocephalus
GTAACTCGGGACAATAGTCAGAAGTAAAAGAATATGGGACAAAAAGGATCTAAGGAGCGACAATGGTTCGCTCAAGTTTTACTTTCGATGTTAAAAGCTCGCGGCACTACTGTGACCGCTTCTCAAGTTTCTGATTTTCTACAACATGTTTATGAAGTCTCTCCTTGGTTTCCAGAAGGGGGCTCTGTGGATGCCGCTATATGGAAGAGGGTTGGAGAGGATCTAAAGAGGCATTACGATAAAAATGGACCGGGTGGGGTACACGTTATTACGTTTAGTCTATGGAATTTGATTAAAGACTGTTTCGAGCCCATTTATGATTCAGTACCTAACTTGTGTGATATTTCCCCTCCGGTCCCGACTGCTCCCCCCTTGATGGCTAAAATGGCTCTTGAAACCTCCTCTGATGAGGACGTCTCTTTCGATTTGGCTGATGCGGAAGCTAAATATGAAGCTGAAAAATACCCCGATGAACATATTCTGGCTCAGGTGGAACAGTCTGTTCATTATACTAGGGAGAAGCAGCATAACCCTAAAGGGCTTAACTATATTGCCTGGTTTAATTGATGAGGACTATGAGGGAGAGATCAAAACTATGGTAGAGTCTCAAAAATCTCCGATTATGATTGAAGCAGGTACACGTTTAGCTCAAATTTTGCTTGTGCCATATATTCCCGAAGGGCAGGTTTTGCAACATCAAAAAAGAGGTACTAATGCTTTTGGCTCCTCTGATGCTATTTTTTGGGTTCAACAAGTTAAAAAGGAACGACCTCAGCTTGAATTAAAGATCAATGGAAAAATATTTACTGGATTAATCGATACTGGAGCTGCTGTCTCTGTTATTTCTTGGATGCACTGCCACAACAATGGCCTACTCATTCTACAGTTACTCATTTACAGGGTATTGGTCAGTCCCATTCTCCGCAACAAAGCGCACAATGGCTGCATTGGCAAGATTCTGAAGGTAATAATGGAATGTTTAAACCATATGTTTTACCACATTTGCCTATTAACTTGTGGGGCAGAGATGTGTTAGAAAAAATGGGAGTCTTATTAATAAGTTCTAATTCAGCAGTTAATCATATATTATTGAACCAGGGATTTGATCCCAGATTAGGATTGGGAAAAAATCAACAAAGTATTAGAAACCCACTTGCTGCAATTCCAGAGTCGTCTAGAAAAGGTTTGGGTTTTTCTTAGGGGCCTTGGATTCTCCTCCACTCCATGCAGATCCGATCACTTGGTTAAGTGATGACCCAGTATGGGTGGACCAATGGCCCCTAACTAAGGAGAAACTTATTGCTGCACATGAATTAGTTCAAGAACTGCCGGATTGGACCTCTGTGCCTCCTCCGACCTCTTATTAACCCCTGATATGGGACCCCAAATAATAAATACAGGAGTTTATGGGCCCCTTCCTAAGGGAACAGCTGGCATTATACTAGGGAGAAGCAGCATAACCCTAAAGGGCTTAACTATATTGCCTGGTTTAATTGATGAGGACTATGAGGGAGAGATCAAAACTATGGTAGAGTCTCAAAAATCTCCGATTATGATTGAAGCAGGTACATGTTTAGCTCAAAGTTTGCTTGTGCCATATATTCCCGAAGGGCAGGTTTTGCAACATCAAAAAAGAGGTACTAATGCTTTTGGCTCCTCTGATGCTATTTTTTGGGTTCAACAAGTTAAAAAGGAACGACCTCAGCTTGAATTAAAGATCAATGGAAAAATATTTACTGGATTAATCGATACTGGAGCTGACGT
>NC_041214.2:125359762-125361444 GCF_002837175.3 Physeter macrocephalus
AAGTTTCCTTCTTTATATTTAATTCATTATATGGATGACATTTTTATTGCTCATAAACATTCAGATGTCCTACAACAAGCATATAAGGAATTACAGTTACAACTTCAACAGCATGGCCTTATAATTGCCCCTGAAAAAATTCAAATGCATTCACACTATTCATATTTGGGGAGATACATTTACGATCAAAAGATTGTTCCTCAAAAAGTGAAACAAGAACTGATTGTTTGCAAACATTAAATGATTTTCAAAAATTGTTAGGAGATATTAATTGGCTTCGCCCTAGTTTAAAACTAACCACATTTCAATTACAACCACTTTTTGATATTTTAAAAGGGGATTCCAATCCTAATTCCCCTCGAGTTTTGACTGAGCCAGCGCAAAAGGCCCTTGCTATTGTTAATCAAGCAATTCAAGCTGCGCAATTAACTCGGGTAGATTATCATTTACCAGTTTCTTTTATTGTTTGTCCTATACCTCATGTGCCTACTGCATTATTTTGGCAAGAATATGGAGTGCTAGAATGGGTTCATATGAAAAATACTTCTTCTAAAGTAATAACTCCATACTATGAATTAGTTGCACAATTAATACAAATTGGTCGTAAAAGGGCTATTCAGTTAATGGGATCAGAGCCAGCCAACATTACAATACCTTATACTGCTCAGCAACATTCCTGGTTACCTCCAGTCACTGGGGACTCAGCCTTTTGCGATTATCCTGGGAAAGTTGATAATCATTACCCATCTGATAAACTGGTACATTTTGCCCTACAGCATTCTTTTATTTATCCGAAAATCATTACCTCCAAGCCAATCACTGGAGCTCGGAATGTATTCACTGATGGCTCTGCTAATGGTGTAGCAGCACTCGTGTCTAATGATGTGGTAATAAAGGAAAAAACGTCATTTACCTCTGCACAAAGAGTAGAATTATATGCTATTGTTTTAGCCTTTAGAACATTTACCTCAGAATCTTTTAATCTTTATACTGATAGTCATTATTTGATGACAGTTTTAAGGAATATAGAAACAGCTACAATCAGTCATACTAATGATTTACAATTGTTTAATATTTTTATACTATTACAGTCATATATTCAACAACATTCTTATCCCGTTGCGGTTTTGCACATTCGTTCACACTCTGGCTTGCCTGGCCCTTTAAGTCAGGGTAATCAATTGGCGGATACTGCTACTAGACAAGTGTTTGCTGTGAATTACCTTACCAATGTACAACAAGCTGAACAATCGCATCACTTACATCATCAATCATCTAGTATGTTACAAAAGCAATTTAAAATTTCAAAGGAAAGCGCTAGACAAATTGTTAAAAATTGTGGAACTTGTGTTACTCATTTACCTGTTCCCCATTTTGGAGTTAATCCTCGAGGTTTACTTCCTGGACAACTTTGGCAGATGGATGTAACCCATGTCCCCTTTTTTGGAAAATTACAATACGTTCATGTCACTATTGATACTTATTCTGGATTTATTTTTGCTACCCCCCTAGCCGGAGAGTCTACTAAATATGTTATTACACATTTATTACACTGTTTTACCTGTATGGGTATTCCAAAACAATTGAAAACAGATAATGCCCCAGGATATACTAGTGCTAGTTTTGCTCGCTTTTGTTCTATTTTTTCTATCCATCATATAACTGGAATTCCATATAACCCA
>NC_041214.2:125361691-125362191 GCF_002837175.3 Physeter macrocephalus
CCTTGCTAATAGGAGATTTACAGATCGAGTTTACTTCTGGTTCCATAGGATTTAATATAACTTGTCAGAATTGTATTTTTAGTACTTGCATTCTGCCTATGAAAGGAACTTTTTCTGTTATGGTGTTAAAACAACCTTCCTATGTAATGCTGCCTGTAAATATTTCTGAACCATGGTATCATAGCACTAGCATGCAAGCTTGGCTAGAATTATCTGAAGCTTTAAAAAGACCTAAACAATTCATTGGAATATTAATATATAGCATATTAGCCTTAGCCGCTTTAACAGCCACAGCCGCTACCGCCGGTTTAGCATTAAGTAAAACTGTACAACAAGCACATTATGGTAATCAATTGTCTAAAAATACCAGTATTGCATTAGCATTACAAAGTCATATTGATACTCAACTAAAAACTGAAGTTGATGAGTTAAAAAATGTTCTCATAGGTTTAGGAGACCAAATTATGGCTTTAAAATTGAAAATGCGTTTGATTTGCCAT
>NC_041214.2:125362533-125364394 GCF_002837175.3 Physeter macrocephalus
AAGCCTCAGGGCCCGATTGTACTCTCCTTGGTATGCATCCTGGACTTTATGGTATGAAGGTAAAAAAGGAGATGGCCTTTGGCCAGATCGCTCCAGGGACCTGCTCAGATACTGAGAGTCCCTGGTTGTTCCCTAAAGCTAGGAAAAGCAACCCTGGAGGGGAAGGTGGTGCCTTTGTGGAACAAGCCATAAACCCGCTGATGCAGATATGGTAGCGACTGAGCCAGAGACGAAAAACCAGTTCTACAGAACAATGTTTATACAAAGTTTCTGCCTTAGGGCACAATGACTGTGCAAAGTCCCTGCTTTAGGGGTATATATATGACTATGCTTTGTTAATAAATTTGCCTTGCAACCGTCAGTTGTTTGTGCCCTTCTGATCCCATACCTTGGTGCTTTCCGTTCCCTACCCCCTCTCGTCGACTGTTGCTGCACTTTGAGGACCCGCCGCGGCTGGCGGCACACACATACACTCTAGAGGAGGCAAATTAGATGGCTTTCTCCATATCTCAAGCCATAGAAAATAAGACGTGAACTATAGAAATAGAAGTAGTATTGGGTCTAAAAGTGTGGAGGTTGGAATTGGAATTTAAAGAATTGTTAACAAATTGGATATCATTTTAAGGGATGAAGAAGAAGATAAATTCTGTATTTGAGTTTGGGGAAGATGCAATCTAGTTATGCTTTTGTCCATGTGTATCAAAGGAACGATGTCGGAGGAATTAACAAGCTTAGTTTTGAATAGGCTATATAAAAATGACTCAGAAATAAACATATGTATGATAAAAGCAAGCACAAAAATTTAGGCAACTAGAAGAAACTCTGCTCCCATTTGGTCATTAATCTGAGTCTATGTACTCATACTTTAAAAAAATATATGGGATAGATAGAAAGATAGATAGATAGATATAAAATACAATTATGTTGTTTCTACTACAAGTAAATGTTTTAGGAGATGGAAGTACTGCTAAATATACACAACCAAAATTAGTAATAACTAATTTATTAATAGTTATAAATAATAGCAGGTTTGAATGGTTAATACTAGACAATACTTACTGGTGTTTAATATAAAACTACACAGATCAAAGTGCTTACATATATTATTAATTTAATTCTTACACATCTATGAAGTAGTTAACCCTATCTCCACTTTACAAAAAGGAAAATGAGGTAATGAGATGCTAAATAACTTGGTCAAAATTTCATGGACAAGACAATGTTTAATGCCTTGCTTCAAACACAAAACAAAATAAATCCAAAAATCACTTTAAAAAATCACAGATTTTTTTGTTCTAGTACCTGTAGTAGCCTTTGAAAGAACTACATTTCTATAAAAGATAAACACTATTTATGCCTAATAAATAAATTCCTAAATGAATAATTTTTGTTAGAATATTGTTTAACAAGTGAAAAATAAAATCATAACAATTAGAGAGAAGACAAGTAGACTAAAAAAAAAATTGCCATAAAGGAGAAATAATAATTCAAGAAAATCTAGCAACCTGGGGCCACTTGGTGTAGGGACCAAAAGCTCTATCAACATCTACAGTCCCAGGTAAATCATTATCTTTACAAAATACAAAAGTAAAGTTTATCCAGAGTTAAGAAAATAGTCTAAATTACAACCACAATATTCTATTTAAGAAAATAGAGGCAAGGTTTATATGTTCAAAACATATTTGATGGGGCTTCCCTGGTGGCACAGTGGTTGAGAGTCCGCCTGCCAATGCAGGGGACACGGGTTCGTGCCCCGGTCCGGGAGGATCCCACATGCCGCGGAGCGGCTGGGCCCGTGAGCCATGGCCGCTGAGCCTGCGCGTCCGGAGCCTGTGCTCCGCAACGGGAGAGGCCACAGCAG
>NC_041214.2:125364602-125376387 GCF_002837175.3 Physeter macrocephalus
CCGCAACGGGAGAGGCCCCACAGGTGAGAGGCCAGCACACGGCCAAAAAAAAAAAAAAAAAAAAAAACAAACATATTTGATGAAAACCTCTGCCCCTCACTTCGTATGGAGGAAAACTTTTCTTAGTTTTTGTGTGAATTTCCTACAGTTACTGTAACAAACTGTCATAATTTTGGTTTGTTTCATGGTTCTGGACCAGAAGTTCAAACTCAAGTTGTCAGCAGGGCTGCACTCCTTCAAAGGCTCTAGGGAAGAATATTTCGTACCTCTTCCAGGTTCTGATTGACTCAAAACATTTCTTGCAGCTGTATCACTCTAAGCTCTGCCTCTGTCTCCACATGCCCTTCTCCTGTGTCTGTGTCTTCATTTCTGTCTCTCGTAAAAACACCTGTCATTGGATTTGGGATCCACCAGGACAATGTAGGTTGATCTCATCTTGAGATCTTTAACTTCATTCATCTGCAAAGACCCTTTTCCTAAATAAGTTCACATGCAGTTTCCATGGACAAATCTTTCTGGGGGCCATTATCTAAGCTATTGCATGTTTAAATATAAAGTTTAGATAGAACATTTTTGGTTGCAAAGCACAGAGAGCAGACAAACTAAATCAAGTAGGAAGATATTATAATGATACATATGAAGCCATGAGAGTTTTTCCATGAAGATTTATGAAAATAGAATACATAATACGGTAGGACAAAGAGAAGCTGGAGCAGGAGGGCAGTTCTAGATTCACACTGGCTCAAGGCACCCTAGAGGGAGAAGGTCACCAATCTTTGCTCTAGTCCTTTGCAGATAATATGTTTCTACTGACAATGTATATGTCTGCTTTATTCATCACACTATAAATTGACTTATGCTGCTTGCTCACAGGCTCTGCTCTCCTATTAGTTTGTCTTCTAAATGACATATCATAGTCTGCCCAATCATGTGTTTACATATATTATTTTTTCCTCTTACTTCTAAAATAGACAATTCTTTCTTAGATTTTAAATTTAAATTTCTGAATTAGAGAATCTGATTGTGTCAACTTACCTTTACTTGCCAGGTGACAATAAGGTGTCTAGATGATACGTCAGGTTTTTCCCTCTAGTCCAATTAGCTGTGGCTGGGAGTGAAGAGGTAGCAGTTGATGACTTTATGGTACAAAACCTCTCTATCGCAGAAGCAAGACTTGTGGATCAGGAATTGGAATATGGTCAGGGCAAGTAGCAATGCTTTGACACCTATAATAAAAAGGAAATTCATCAGTTCTTTGAACATTATATGAAACCTCAAATTTCTTTATGACATTACATAGATAGTAATTCATTTTGGCATGATGGAAATGATATTTTCCACCATAATAGTAACTTTTACCTTTTTAAAATTTGATAGAGGAAAGAAAAAATGGAATTTCTAATACATGATTCAATTTCAAATTTTTAAATATAAGATAAAATACATGTATTAGAGACCATTAAGAAACTATTTAACATATTTTTAAAGAGTTTTTGAGCTTATCTTTAAAGGAAAAATAATAATACCAACAACAACACAAATTTGGTCTCAAGATTATGTCTTAAATTGAAAGTAATATTAAAATACATGCTAGTGCTTACTTTTAGCTTTTAAGGTATAACAGGAAGGTGTTTTTTTTTTAACATCTTTATTAGAGTATAATTGCTTTACTATGGTGTATTAGTTTCTGCTTTATAACAAAGTGAATCAGCTATACATATACATATATACCCATATCTCCTCCCTCCCACCCTCCATATCCCACCCCTCTATGTGGTCACAAAGCACTGCGCTGATCTCCCTGTGCTATGCGGCTGCTTCCCACTAGCTATCTATTTTACATTTGGTAGTGTATATAAATCCATACCACTCTCTCACGTTGTCCCATCTTACCCTTAAAAGGAAGGTATTTTAATCCTATTGATTAATGTTATTGTTAAAACTTTGTTTCCAATGCAATTTTGATAGTTGATAATTTAATAAAAATTAACAAAAAGCTTAAAAAAAAAAGGTATAACAGGAAGGTTTTTTTTTTTTTTAACATCTTTATTAGAGTATAATTGCTTTACTATGGTGTATCAGTTTCTGCTTTATAACAAAGTGAATCAGCTATACATATACATATATCCCCATATCTCCTCCCTCCCACCCTCCATATCCCACCCCTCTATGTGGTCACAAAGCACTGCGCTGATCTCCCTGTGCTATGCGGCTGCTTCCCACTAGCTATCTATTTTACATTTGGTAGTGTATATAAATCCATACCACTCTCTCACGTTGTCCCATCTTACCCTTAAAAGGAAGGTATTTTAATCCTATTGATTAATGTTACTGCTAAAACTTTGTTTCCAATGCAATTTTTATAGTTGATCATTTAATAAAAATTAACAAAAAGCTTAATGCAGAGCATGTTTGGTAGAGATTTAAGAAAAGACACCGTAACTGAGATTTAATTGACATATTTTGTGAGGTTTTAGTTTATTATTGAGAAAGAGAGTGGTCAATAGCAGAGCATTCTGGATTCTTATACCAGTCTTGTTTGCTAAATTAAACTTAAGTTAGTATTTCTAGATCACCAAACTCTCTAAGGTCATTGACAAGACCAAATTTTTGTAAGTGAAATTTTGAGAGTCAGCCTGTGGACTCTAGGTAACACACATCTGCAGTGCTACGTAAAGTTTGGTAAGTGGAAATTCAGCCTGGGCAATAACTTGGAATTCACTTGACATGTAGCATTTCAGGTGCTATCCTAGACCTTCTGAAACATATGCTGTTTTTTTAATCAAGATTTCCAGGGGATTCTTTGGCACATTGCGTTTTAGAAGTCCTGCTCTGAGATTGTTCTCCTTTTTGAAATCTTTCGGCAGGCATCCAGTTTTTGTGGGAAGACAACTTAGCTTATCACAAAAATCTCAAAAGCATGGGACTGGTTTTTTGAGGTACCGCAACACCATACCACACTCTGATCCTCCCATAATGTATTTTTAAATTTTTTTCTAATCATGCTTAAGCCAGGTGGCAGTGCCAGAATAAAACTGAATGTTCTGTCACTAAGCAAGTAGCCAGCCAGGAAACAAGATGCCTATCATTCAGGTTTCCATATTGTTTGCCATGTTTAGCCAATTAAAATGCAGGATGCCCAGGTAAACCTGAATTTTAGATGAATAATAACTATTTTTTATTGTAAGCATGTTCCAAACATTGCATAGGACAGTTTTGCGATATAAAAATTTTGTTGTTTATCTGAAAGCTATATTTAACTAGGCTTTCTGTATTTTATCTGACAACCCTACTATCATCCTTTCTCCAGGCCTTTCTAATTTCTTCAAATGATGTTCTTGGATCCTCCATCACTTGGCTCTGGATAGATAAACAAAAACAACAACAATAAAAAACACACACAAGACAAGGGAATAATATATATTGTGTGATATCAACATTCTACAAAAAACAACCACATAGTTTGTTTTCACTTCTTATTTCCTGGGGAGAGCTTAGGGATCTGGCTAATAATAGGGCTATTTCTGTCAACTCTCAATAAGGCCTGTAAGAGGGTGACTGACTCCAACTGTTGGTGGCTTTTTTGGAAAAGGGGCCCTTCAAGACATTTGTCCTCAGTACTGTGCTTTAGTTGTGATTACTGGACAACATACACAATACCTCACTGGATATACAATATCTCCCCATCTTGAAACATTCATTATTTTAGAAAATATTCCCAGTCCTTAATTCAGACAGACAACAGATACCTACAAGATACAGTCACAATGTGAGCATTTGTTGTTCCATCACTTTCATAGAGTAAAGGATGGTTCTGTCACTAACAATCAAATAGTTTTCCATGTAACTAAAAGAAAATCTACGGGGCTTCCCTGGTGGTGCAGTGGTTAAGAATCCGCCTGCCAATGCAAGGGACACGGGTTCGAACCCTGGCCCAGGAAGATCCCATATGCCGTGGAGCAGCTAAGCCCGTGTTCCACAACTACTGAGCCCGTGTGCCACAACTACTGAAGCTCACGCTCTTAGAGCCCGTGCTCCACAACAAGAGAAGCCACTGCAATGAGAAGCCCGCACACCGCAATGAAGAGTAGCCCCCGCTCGACACAACCAGAGAAAGCCAGCTCACAGCAACGAAGACCCAATGCAACCAAAAATTAAAAACAATAAATAAATAATAAATAAAAATTAAAAAAAAAAAAATCTACATCAGGGAATATTCCAGTGCCCTCTTTTCACTCTCACTGGAAAGAAGTAAGGCAACTATTAACCAATTCCAATTTGATTATTTTAGTCAATATATTTGGTAGATAATTATCCATAATAGTAATGCCTGGGTAAGAAAAATATTTTTTAATATGGCTGTTTCTTGCTACAATTATACATTATACCAGAGAGTTCACAGATAAAATATGCAGAAATGGTCCCCCTACTGAGAACACTAGTGGACTCAGGTATTCTAGTTAACTGATTTTCCAGGCAATAGAAGCTGACTGATTTAAGTTCCAATTGGTTTTTATGTATTAAATGTATTAAGTATAAAGGTTGCTCTAAAATACATTAGACACAACCCTGCTTTATTACATTTAATGTATTAGAAATAGTTTTGTGTTTTTGTATTTTCATGAGTTGAGCATATTATTGTAGATCTCAGTTATTACCTTCTGTGGAAATATATAAATCACCGCAGGGTCTACATAACAGATGTGTAAGACTGTGAGTCCCTTCACTAAAAGTTGATACACTGGCATGACTTTTTGGTATTTGCAACAGCTTTTTATTTTTCCCCAGTCTTCTCTATTTTTTTTCAGCTTTTACTCATTTTGTTAGTACATCTACCTCTGGAATTATTACCATCACACTTTTTATCGCACTATTACACGTGTAAAATGAATAAACTCTGATTCTAATTTTTGGCCTGAGGAGAGAGCTGGTAAGTCTGCACAATAATTGAATTCATAACATTCTCAGATGGCTTTTTTTAGGGATGGAAAATGGCTTATCTGCATTAGTCAGGAAAGTCTAGTCCAGGTGCTTCCTTAATATTGCATACGAACTTCTAGTTTCAGCTGCAACATGTAAAGTCAGCTTGAAAGTCATCACTCCTGTCCTTACAACAACAACAGAAAAGCTAACAAACTATAAATCAACTACTTTTCTCGGATCCATCAAACTGGCAAACAACCACCCCAAAATCTGGAGTGTCAGGTGGATATGGAGAATCACAACTGAGATCTGCTTACCTGGAGAGGAAGTTGCTGAAGCACCTTAAACGTAGGAACAATTAAATGCTAATTTTGACAATTTGCTGAAGGCTGAGTCTGAAATACTATGAGAATGAGAAAATCCTGGGGGCCTCAGTCTTAGGAGGACCTCCACCGATTCATGAGTCCTATCTCCAGGAACCCCATCAGATTCTCATGGTGATGAGTCACGAAAAAAATCCTCATATTTCTGGAAGGGGTAGGGAAACCATTTTAAAATACACCCATGTCGGAGCTGGGAAGATGGCGGAAGAGTAGGACACAGAGATCACCTTCTTCACCACAGATACATCAGAAATACATCTACACATGGAACAACTCCTACAGAACACCCACTGAACGCTGGCAGAAGACCTCAGACCTCCCAAAAGGCAAGAAACTCCCCACGTACCTGGGTAGGGCAAAAGAAAAAAGAAAAAATAGAGACAAAACAATAGGGACGGGACCTGCACCAGTGGGAGGGAGCTGTGAAGGAGGAAAGGTTTCCACACACTAGGAAGTCCCTTCTTGTGCGGAGACTGTGGGTGGCGGAGCGGGGAAGCTTCGGAGCCGCAGAGGAGAGCACAGCAACAGCATTGCGGAAGGCAAAGCGGAGAGATTCACGCACAGAGGATCGGTGCCGACCAGCACTCACCAGCCCAAGAGGCTTGTCTGCTCACCCGTCAGGGTGGGCGGGGTTGGGAGCTGACCCTTGGGCTTCAGAGGTCAGATCCCAGGGGGAGGACTGGCGACGGGAACACAGCCTTAAGGGGTTAGTGCACCACGGCTAGCCAGGAGGGAGTCGGGAAAAAGTCTGGACCTGCCAAAGAGGCAAGAGACATTTTCTTCCCTCTTTGTTTCCTGGTGCACGAGGAGAGGGGATAACAGTGCTGCTTAAAGGAGCTCCAGAGACGGGCGCGAGCCGCGGCTAACAGCACAGACCCCAGAGGCAGGCATGAGACGCTAAGGCCGCTGCTGCTGCCACCAAGAAGGCTGTGTGCAAGCACATGTCACTATCCACAACTGCCCTCCCGGGAGCCTGTGCAGCCCACCACTGCCAGGGTCTCCTGATCCAGGGACAATTTCCCTGGGAGAACGCACGACACGCCTCAGGCTGGGGCAATGTCACGCCGGCCTCTGCCGCCGAAGGTTCGCCCCGCACTGCATGCCCCTCCCTCTCCCAGGCCTGAGTGAGCCATAGCCCCCCAATCAGCTGCTTCTTTAACCCCATCCTGTCTGAGAGAAGAAAAGACGCCCTCTGGCGATCTATACGCAGAGGAGGGGCCAAATCCAAAGCTGAAACCCGGGAGCTGTGCGAACAAAGAGAAAGGCAATTTTCTTCTGGCAGCCTCAGGAGAAGCGGATTAAATCTCGACAATCAACTTGATGTACCCTGCATTGGTGGAAAACCTGAATAGACAACAAATTATCCCAAATTGAGGAGGTGGACTTTGAGAGCAAGATATATTATTTTTTCCCCTTTTCCTCTTTTTGTGAGTGTGTATGAGTATGCTTCTATGTGAGATTTCGTCTGTATAGCTTTGCTTTCTCCTTTTGTCCTAGGGTTCTGTCCGTCCGTTTTTTGTTTTTTTTTTTTTTACTTAAAAATTTTTTTTTAATAATTATTTTTTACTTTAATAACTTTATTTTATTTTATTTTATTTTATTTTGTCGTACACGGGCCTCTAACTGGTGTGGCCGCTCCCGTTGTGGGGGACCGGCTCTGGACGCACAGGCTCAGTGGCCATGGCTCACAGGCCTAGCCGCTCCGCAGCATGTGGGATCTTCCCAGACTGGGGCACGAACCCGTGTCCCCTGCATCGGCAGGCAGACTCTCAACCACTGTGCCTCCAGGGAAGCCCCAATAGCTTTATTTTATTTTATCTTATTTTATTTTATTTTATCATCTTTCTTTCTTTCTACTTTTCCCCCCTATTATTCTGAGCCATGTGGATAAAAGGCTCTTGGTGCTGTAGCCAGGAGTCAATGCTGTGCCTCTGAAGTGGGAGAGCCAACTTCAGGACACTGATCCACAAGAGCACCCAGCTCCACGTAATATCAAACTGCGAAAATCTCCCAGAGATATCCATCTCAACACTAACACCCAGCTTCACTCAACGACCAGCAAGCTACAGTGTTGGACACCCGATGACAAACAACTAGCAAGACAGGAACACAACCCCACCCATTAGCAGAGAGGCTGCCCAAAAACATAATAAGGCCACAGACACCCCATAAACACACCACAAGACGTGGACCTGCCCCCAAGAAAGACAAGATCCAGCCTCATCCACCAGAACACAGGCACTAGTCCCCTCCATCAGGAAGCCTACACAACCCACTGAACCAACTTTAGCCACTGGGGAAAGACACCAAAAACAATGGGAACTACGAACCTGCAGCCTGCAAAAAGGAGACCCCAAACACAGTAAGATAAGCGAAATGAAAAGACAGAAAAACACACAGCAGATGAAGGAGCAAGATAAAAACTCACCTGACCTAACAAATGAAGAGGAAATAGGCAGTCTACCTGACCTAACAAATGAAGAGGAAATAGGCAGTCTACCCAGAATTCAGAATAATTATAGTAAAGATGATCCAAAATCTTGGAAATAAAATAGATAAAATGCAAGAAACATTTAACAAGGACCTAGAAGACACAAAGAGAAAACAAGGAACACTGAACAACACAATAAATGAAATTAAAAATTCTCTAGAGGGGATCAATAGCAGAATAACTGAGGCAGAAGAACATATAAGAGACCTGGAAGATAAAATAGTGGAAATAACTACTGCAGAGCAGAATAAAGAAAAAAGTATGAAAAGAACTGAGGACAGTCTCAGAGACCTCTGGGACAACATTAAATGCACCAACATTCAATTATAGGGACCCCGAAGAAGAAGAGAAAAAGAAAGGGACCGAGAAAATACTTGAAGAGATTATAGTTGAAAACTTCCCTAATATGGGAAAGGAAATAGTCAATCAAGTCCAGGAAGCACAGAGAGTCCCATACAGGATAAATCCAAGGAGGAACATGCCAAGACACATATTAATCAACCTATCCACAATTAAATACAAAGAAAACATTAAAAGCAGCAAAGGGAAAAACAACAAATAACACACAAGGGAATCCCCATAAGGTTAACATCTGATCTTTCAGCAGAAACTCTGCAATCCAGAAGGGAGTGGCAGGACATATTTAAAGTGATAAAGGAGAAAAACTTTCATCAACAACCAAGATTACTCTACCCAGCAAGGATCTCATTCAGATTTGATGGAGAAATTAAAACCCTTACAAACAAGCAAAAGCTGAGAGAGTTCAGCCCCACAAAACCAGCTTTACAACAAATGCTAAAGGAACTTCTCTAGGAAAGAAACACAAGAGAAGGAAAAGACTCCAACAACAAACACAAAACAATTAAGAAAATGGGATTGGGTACATACATATCGATAATTACCTTAAATGTAAATGGATTAAATGCCCCCCTCAAAAGACACAGACTGGCTGAATGGATACAAAAACAAGACCCATATATATACTGTCTACAAGAGACCCACTTCAGACCTAGAGACACATACAGACTGAAAGTGAGGGGACAGAAAAAAGATATTCCATGCAAATGGAAATCAAAAGAAAGCTGGAGTAGCAATTCTCATATCAGACAAAATAGACTTTAAAATAAAGACTATTACAAGAGACAAAGAAGGACAGTACATAATGATCAAGGGGTCCATCCAAGAAGAAGATATAACAATTGTAAATATTTATGCACCCAACATAGGAGCACCCCAATACATAAGGCAAATACTAACAGCCATAAAAAGGGAAATCGACAGTAACACATTCATAGTAGGGGAATTTAACACCCCACTTTCACCAATGGACAGATCATCCAAAATGAAAAGAAATAAGTAAACACAAATTTTAAATGATACATTAAACAAGATGGAGTTACTTGATTTTTGTAAGACATTCCATCCCAAAAACAACAGAATACACATTTTTCTCAAGTGCTCATGGAACATTCTCCAGGATAGATCATATCTTGGCTCACAAATCAAGCCTTGGTAAATTTAAGAAAATTGAAATTGTATCAAGTATCTTTTCCGACCACAACGTTGTGAGACTAGATGTCAATTACAGGAAAAGATCTGCAAGAAATATGAACACATGGAGGCTAAACAATACATTACTTAATAACGAAGTGATCACTGAAGAAATCAAAGAGGAAATCAAAAAATACCTAGAAACAAATGACAATGGAGACATGACGACCCCAAACCTATGGGATTCAGCAAAAGCATTTCTAACAGGGAAGTTTATAGCAATAAAATCATACCTTAAGAAACAGGAAACATCTCGAATAAACAACCTAACCTTGCACCTAAAGCAATTAGGGAAAGAAGAACAAAAAAAACCCAAAGTTAGCAGAAGGAAAGAAATAAAGATCAGATCAGAAATAAATTAAAAAGAAATGAAGGAAATGATAGCAAAGATAAATAAAACTAGAAGGTGGTTCTTTGAGAAGATAAACAAAATTGATAAACCATTAGCCAGACTCATCAAGAAAAAAAGGGAGAAGCCTCAAATCAATAGAATTAGAAATGAAAAGGAGAAGTAACAACGGACACTGCAGAAATACAAGAGATCATGAGAGATTACAACCAGCAACTCTATGCCAATAAAATGGAAAACCTGGAAGAAATGCACAAATTCTTAGAAATGCACAATCTGCCGAGACTGAATCAGGAAGAAACAGAAAATATGAACAGACCAATCAGAAGCACTGAAATTGAAACTGTGATTAAAAATCTTCCAACAAACAAAAGCCCAGGACCAGATGGCTTCGCAGGCAAATTCTATGAAACATTTAGAAAAGAGCTAACACCTATCCTTCTCCAACTCTTTCAAAATATAGCAGAGGTAGGAACACTCCCAAACTCATTCTACGAGGTCACCATCACCCTGATACCAAAACCAGACAAAGAGGTCACAAGGAAAGAAAACTACAGGCCAATATCACTGATGAACATAGATGCAAAAATCCTCAACAAAATACTAGCAAACAGAATCCAACAGCACATTAAAAGGATCATACAACATGATCAAGTGGGGTTTATTCCAGGAATGCAAGGATTCTTCAATATACACAAATCAATCAACGTGATACACCATATCAACAAACTGAAGGAGAAAAACCATATGATCATCTCAATAGATGCAGAAAGGTTTTGACAAAATTCAACACCCATTTATGATAAAAACCCTGCAGAAAGTAGGCATAGAGGGAACTTTCCTCAACATAATAAAGGCCATATATGACAAACCCACAGCCAGCATTGTTCCCAATGGTGAAAAACTGAAACCATTTCCACTAAGATCAGGAACAAGACAAGGTTGCCCACTCTCACCACTCTTATTCAACATAGTTTTGGAAGTTCTAGCCACAGCAATCAGAGAAGAAAAAGAAATAAAAGGAATCCAAATTGGAAAAGAAGAAGTAAAGCTGTCATTGTTTGCAGATGACATGATACTATACATAGAGGATCTTAAAGATGCTACCAGAAAACTACTAGATCCAATCAGTGAATTTGGTAAAGTAGCAGGATACAAAATTAATTCACAGAAATCTCTGGTATTCCTATACACTGATGATGAAAAATCTGAAAGTGAAATTAAGAAAACACTCCCATTTACCACTGCAACAAAAAGAATAAAATATCTAGGAATAAACCTACTTAAGGAGACAAAAGACTTGTATGCAGAAAATTATGACACTGATGAAAGAAATTAAAGATGATACAAATACATGGAGAGATATACCATGTTTTTTAATTGGAAGAATCAACATTGTGAAAATGACTCTACTACCCAAAGCAATCTACAGATTCAATGCAATCCCTATCAAACTACCACTGGCATTTTTCATGGAACTAGAACAAAAAATTTCACAATTTCTATGGAAACACAAAAGACCCCAGATAGCGAAAGCAAGCTTGAGAAAGAAAAACGGAGTTGGAGGAATCAGGTTCCCTGACTTCAGACTATACTACGAAGCTACAGTAATCAACACAGTATGGTACTGGCACAAAAACAGAAATATAGATCAATGGAACAGGATAGAAAGGGCAGAGATAAACCTATGCACATATGGTCACCTTATCTTTGATAAAGGAGGCAAGAATATACAGTGGAGAAAAGACAGCTTCTTCAATAAGTGGTGCTGGGAATACTGGACATGGTACATGTAAAAGTATGAGATTAGAACACTCCCTAACACCGTACACAGAAATAATCTGAAAATGGGTTAAAGACCTAAATGTAAGGCCAGAAACTATCAAACTCTTCTAGGAAAACATAGGCAGAACACTCTATGACATAAATCACAGCAAGATCCTTTTTGACCCACCTCCTAGAGAAATGGAAATAAAAACAAAAATAAACAAATGGGACCTCATGAAACTTAAAAGCTTTTGCACTGCAAAGGAAACCATAAAAAAGACAAAAAGACAACCCTCAGAATGGGAGAAAATACTTGCAAAT
>NC_041214.2:125376690-125382895 GCF_002837175.3 Physeter macrocephalus
AGGTTCCTTAAAAAACTACAAATAGAACTACCATACGACCCAGCAATCCCACTACTGGGTATATACCCTAAGAAAACCATAATTCAAAAAGAGCCATGTACCAAAATGTTCATTGCAGCTCTATTTACAATAGCCAGGAGATGGAAGCAACCTAAGTGTCCATAATTGGATGAATGGATAAAGAAGATGTGGCACATATATACAATGACTATTACTCAGCCATAAAAAGAAACAAAATTGAGTTATTTGTAGCGATGTGGATGGACCTAGAGTCTGTCATACAGAGTGAAGTAAGTCAGAAAGAGAAAAACAAATACCGTATGCTAACACATATATATGGTGTCTAAGAAAAAAAAAAAAAAGGTCATGAAGAACCTAGGGGTAAGATGGGAATGGAGACCCAGACCTACTAGAGAATGGACTTGAGGATGTGGGGAGGGGGAAGGGTGGGCTGTGACGGGGTGGGGGGGTGACATGGACATGTATACACTACCAGGTGTGGAGTGGATAGCTGGTGAGAAGCAGCTGCGTGGCATGGGGGGATCGGCTCGGTGCTTTGTGACCAACTAGAGGGGTGGGATGGGGAGGATGGGAGGGAGGGAGGCACAGGAGGGAGGAGATGTGGGAGCATGTTTACGTGTATGGCTGATTCACTTTGTTGTGGAGCGGAAACTGACACACCATTGTGGAGCAAATTGTACTCTAATAAAGATGTTTTAAAAAAAAAAATACACCCAGGCTGTTATCCACAACAAAGCTCTACTTTTCAGGGGAACAGATTTTATCAGAGCCTTATTTATCTGGAAACAAGTAATGTCACTAAGAACAAAGGTAACAGGAGTAGCCCACAAGCACTGTACTCTAGTAGATAATATTGTTTTCCACAGACGAAATGGTTGACAATCCTGACACAGATACATAAGTGTACTGGAAGTTCAGACTCAAGTAAATGGATGGCAGATTACAGGATTCAGGTTCTCAGTGTTGTTGTGGATATTTATAGATAAATAAAGGTAGTAGGCTAGAATGTTCCATGTGGTAGTGTATTAGTGTTGGAGGCATCCATCAATAAGAATTCATGTTTAGCTTAATATAGATATAGAAGTTTGCATATAAAAATATGTTTATATATATAAACACACACAGGTTAGTATACACACATATTTCCTCACTCTGTCAGGTGAGAGGCCTAAAGGGAACACATACTCAGTAGCAATAATCACACCTAGCATCCAAATCTTGGTCTTTGATAGCATTCAGCAATGAAAGGAACCAGGCTCCTCGAAGAAATGGCTGATTCTAGGACTGATGTAAGAAATATACATGATGAGCCTGGACATCTTATAATGCCTGAAAATCAAGAAGTAACTAAAAACAAACAAACAAACAAACAAAAATCCCAACACATATACATTCACACAATAACACACAATAATGGGTGTATATCTAAGTAGAACAGGATCCAACTGAAAGCTCCCAGAGATCAAAGCTGGAACAATATGAACAATGAAAAAAAGTAGTAATGGATTATAACCAATATGAACATAAATATCTATGAGCCCACAAAGATATAAGTAATGATTAAACAAATTAATAAATGAGGGAGAAGAGGCAAATTTTCCATAGGGAGGAATTCCAAATAATTTATATAGATAATCTTCCCTCAAGGAAGTAGCATAACTCCTCACTTCTTAAGTGTGGGCTGAAGACAATTAATTTCCTCAAAAAAAGCACAGTATGGAAAAGTGAGGGTAACGTTACAGTGGAGAACCCTTGGCAAATGCTACCTCAGCCAGGTGATCAAGGTCAACATCAATAGTTATAAATCGTGTTGACATTACTTACATTGATACCATGTAAGGAGATGATACTTTACGTCTCTGATCTTCCTCCCAATAACCCACAGCCTAGTCTTATCATGCGAAAATTTCCAGACAAATTCAAATAATGGATCATCCTAAAAAATAGCAATAAGTACTGTCAAGGTCATAAAAACAAGGAAATTCTGAAAAACTGTTCAAGAGAAGCCTAAGGAGACATGACTAAACTAAACTAAATGTAATATTGTATCTTGGATAGTATTCTAAAACAGAAAAAGAAAATTGGGAAAAAGCTAAGGAAATCTAAACTGTGAACTTTAAAAATAATGCATGAATACCAGTTCATTAATTGTAACAAATTTACTAAAGTAAGATGCTAATAATAAGATACACTGGATTTTCTGTTTATGGAAAATCTACTATTTTCTCTAGTTTCCTGTGAATTTAAAACTGTACTAAACAAAGTTTACCAAAAAGTTGAAGATATTCTTTTTGTTAAGGGCTTCATAAAGTAGTAGAAATACTGATTCACACTGAGAATGAACTGTATATGATTTATTGGAATGTTAACTAAATGAAAAACTGTATGCTTAAACATACATATGTATGCATATAAGTATATGTTCTATATGTATACATGCATACATATGTATTCATATGTTTATATGTGTGTGTATATGTATATAAGTGAATATTCTTGGTAGGGTGAAGAGTTCATCTTGGTAGGGTGAAGGGTGAAGGGCTCATCTAACTTAACATGCTATTGAAATAAATCAATAGGTATACTGAAAGAAATAGTAAACATAAGATGCTTTGGGAACAACTGGAAGGGGCACTTGACTACAGTTCAATGGAGGTTGGGGGATCAGGATATCAAAGCTATGAAATGATCACAGTCTGAGTAGAATTCAACAGAGTATGTGATAAGTGCATAGTTAAGATGGAGAAGGCATTAAATTTGTACAATAGATATTTTGAGTGAGAGAGACCACATTCATGTAACTTTTATTATAGTATACTGTTATAGTTGTTCTGTTTTTAGTTATTGTTGCTAATCTCTTACTCTGCCTAATTTATATATTAAGCTTTATCATAGATATGTATAAGAAAAAAACATAGTATATATAGGGTTCAGAACTATCAGACATCCACTGGGAGTCTTGAAATGTATCCCCTGTGGATAAGAGGGGACTACTCTATTTCTTATTAAAAATCACAATAGCACAGATAAGTTTATTATTTCAGAGGTATAATAGTTTGAGAACAATGACAAAATCCTATTTTGTGGGAATAGAAAGAAGTGGCAGAAGTACAGTAGAGGGGGAAATATCTACTTAAGCAGATGACTATGGTATTGTGCAGATCATCCAAGTGGAAAATAATGTCACCCAGGTGATACAGGTGTTGACATAATAAGAAGACAGTCAATGCATCTCTAAAACTAAAAGAGAGTAACTAGGAGGTTAATATATTACACTCAGTAGGAGAGGGAGTCTACACGGTGGTAGAGTTGGATATGAAACTCAGAAGAAACGGGAACTTATATGAAGATGGTAGAGTAATGAAGTGGAAGGGAAAACTGGAGGAACACCCAATTCAAAATACATGGATTTAGAAGAATGTACATCCCTCATCTCTCCAGAGGAAGTGAGGGATCCCAGGGGAAACTAGGAAGATGGAGAAAATACTCTGTGAATGTAGAGAGCGCTAACTAAAAACTGGCACTTGCTGACTGCTTCTACATTAAGTCACAAGCTACTCCAGCCACTGACCTTCAACACACCCTGAAAGGAGTGTAGGGTGGAGATCAGGAATGAGGCACTGTGTACACTGGGAAAAAGCTGGCAGAACAGGCCTTCATATAGTTATTTTCATTAGAAGATTTTATGAGCCCAGTTCTTGCATCTCCTCATATCTAGAAAAGCAATAAAATAATAAGTTGTGACACCTGTTCCTTGTGACTAGTAGTAACCTTCAAGAGACTGGCAGCAACCTTCTGCAAAAATATGTGCTTGATTGTATGTACCTCCCTTCACCAAAATCACATATATACTGACCTCTCCCACCTACCTCTTGGGAGAAGTTCCTCTGAGCTATCTGAGATGCTGTCTCTTATGTTATAGTCATTTTTCTCCAAATAAAACTTAACTAACAACTCTCACATTGTGATGGGTTTTTTTTCAGTTGACAAGGAGCTACAAAGTAGATATTTTTGTCGGTTTCTGTGTTTGTGTGTGTGTGTGTGTGTGTGTGTGTGTGTGTGTGTGACGGGGGTGTCTCACTACCTTTTCTATCTATTTTTCACAAATACATTAATTGTATGTAAAATACTTTAAAAATGTAATGCACCTTTTTTTTTCCAGTAATATGTCACACTTTATTTTTTTAATTAATTAATTTATTTATTTTTGACTGAGTTGGGTCATTGTTGCTGCGTGCGGGCTTTTCCTAGTTGCCACGAGCAGGGGCTACTCTTCATTGCAGTGTGCGGGCTTCTCATTGTGGTGACTTCTCTTTGTTGCAGAGCATGGGCTCTAGGTGTGCAGCCTTCAGTAGTTGTGGTGCACGGGCTTAGTTGCTTTGTGGCATGTTTGATCTTACTGGACCAGGACTCAAACCAGTGTTCCCTGCACTGGCAGGTGGATTCTTAACCAATGCCCCACCAGGGGAGTCCCAATAGGTCATACTTTAAATAGAGAAGATGACTGCCAGAAGGGACTTCTTCAAATCGGAGTGGCAGAACTAATTACTGATGAAAGGAAAAGTCAAAAAGAAGATGGATCTGTCCCACCACTAGAATCCAAACAAACAGCAACTTCTGTAAGTTACTGATAAAGAGGAGGAAGTGATGGGAGAGCAAAGCTGTCAACAGGGACTGGGGAGATAAGAGGGAGGGCATATGGGGATATATGTATACATACAGCTTATTCACTTTGTTATACAGCGAGTAACAGGGTGGGACTGGATAAATGTTGGAAAGAGGAGAGGGAAACTGAGACCACATCTAAGAAAATGTCCACTGCAAAGGATACCAACAGAAAATTCACAAAAGAAGAGCTAAAAATGGAGAAATATATTTGGAAAGTTGAGCTTTACCAGTAAGCAAAGGAAAGCAAATTAAAAGATATATTTTCAAAAGCGATTAATTTGACAAATATTAAATAATAATGGCAAGAGTGTGAGTGAAGGGGCAGGAATTCAGAGTCCCTGCTGGAATGCAGAGAAGCAAAACTTTTCTAGAAAGAAAGCTGAAATACTCTTTGACTAACAATTCCACTTCTGAGAATTTATTCCTAGTAAGTAGACATGTGCACAAATATTTATGTACAGATATTCATCACATTTATAACAGTAAAAAACTGGAAATAACCTAAATAGCCATCGGTAGGGGACTGAGGAAATAAATGGTAGTATAGCTTTGTAACGTACTAGCACACTGTCCTTATATACTGTTAGAGATGAATAATTGAAAAATCCTCAGGATAAAGAAAAAAAAATTTATAAAACAATAGTATATAAAGTGTGATCCCACTTTTGTACAAGACCTAACTATAATGCATATGTACATATTTACATAGAAAATATGTAGAAATGAATATCCCCAACACCATCAGAGGTTACCTCTGCATGTGAAAAGATGAGTGGCTTTTACTGACACTGGGGTGCACGTCTTTATTTTCCCCAAATATCCGACATACATACTTTTTTTAACATCTTTATTGGAGCATAATTGCTTTACAATGTTCTTAGTTTCTGCTGTATAACAAAGTGAATAAGCTATATGTATACATATATCCCCATATGCCCTCCCTCTTGTGTCTCTCTCTGACCTTCTCTATCCCTTCCCTCTAGGTAGTCACAAAGCGCTGAGCTGATCTCCCTGTGCTATGCAGCTCCTATCTGTTTTACATTTGGTAGTGTATATATGTCAGTGCTACTCTCTCACTTCATCCCAGGTTACCCTTCTCACTCCCTGTGTCCTCAAGTCCATTCTCTATGTCTGCATCTTTATTCTTGTCCTGCCCCTAGGTTCTTCAGAACCATTTTTCTTATTTTTAGATTCCATATATATGCCTTAGCATACAGTATTTGTTTTCCTCTTTCTGACTTACTTCACACTGTATGACAGACTCTTGGTCCTTCCACCTCACTACAAATAACTCAGTTTCATTTCTTTTTATGGCTAATATGCCATTGTATATATGTGCCACATCTTCTTTATCCATTCATCTGTTGATGGACACTGAGGTTGCTTCCATGTCCTGGCTATTGTAAATAGTGCTGCAATGAACATTGCAGTACATGACTCTTTTTGAGTTATGGTTGTTTTCAGTATATATGCCCAGTAGTGGGATTGCTGGGTCACATGGTAGTTCTAGTTTTAG
>NC_041214.2:125382991-125432772 GCF_002837175.3 Physeter macrocephalus
TTGCATTTCTCTAATAATTAGTGATGTTGAGCATTCTTTCATGTGTTTGTTGGTAATCTGTATATCTTCTTTGGAGAAATGTCTATTTAGTGCTTCTGCCCATTTTTGGATTGGGTTTTTCTTTTTTTGATATTCAGCCACATGAGCTGCTTGTATATTTTGGAGATTAATCAGTTGCTTCATTACCAAATATTTTCTCCCATTCTTAGGGTTATCTTTTCATCTTGTTTATAGTTTCCTTTGCTATACAAGAGCTTTTAAGTTTCATTTTGTCCCATTTGTTTATTTTTGTTTTTATTTCCATTTCTCTAGGAGGTGGGTCAAAAAGGATCTTGATGTGATTTATGTCATAGAGTGTTCTGCCTATGTTTTCCTCTAAGAGTTTTACACTCTCTGGCCTTACATTTAGGTCTTTAATCCATTATGAGTTTATTTTTGAGTATGGAGTTAGGAAGGATTCTAATTTCATTCTTTTACATGTAGCTGTCCTGTTTTCCCAACACCACTTATTGAAGAGAATGTCTTTTATCTGCTGTATACTCTTGCCTTCTTTATCAAAGATAAGGTGACCATATGTGTGTGGGTTTATCTCTGGGCATTCTATCTTGTTCCATTGATCTATATTTCTATTTCTGTGTCAGTACCATACTGTCTTGATTACTGTAGCTTTGTAGTATAGTGTGAAGTGAGGGAGCCTTATTCCTCCAGCTCCATTTTTCTTTCTCAAGATTGCTTGGGCTATTTGGGGTCTTTTGTGTCTCCATACAACTTTAAGAGTTTTTGTTCTACTTCTGTAAAAAATGCCATTGGTAATTTGATAGGGGTTGCATTGAATCTTTAGATTGCTTTGGGTAGTATAGTCATTTTCACCATGTTGATTCTTCCAGTGCAAGAACATGGGATATCTCTCCCTCTGTTTGTATATCATCTTTAATTTCTTTCATCAGTGTCTTATAGTTTTATGCATACAGTTGATCTATATTTCTATTTCTGTGTCAGTACCATACTGTCTTGATTACTGTAGCTTTGTAGTATAGTGTGAAGTGAGGGAGCCTTATTCCTCCAGCTCCATTTTTCTTTCTCAAGATTGCTTGGGCTATTTGGGGTCTTTTGTGTCTCCATACAACTTTAAGAGTTTTTGTTCTACTTCTGTAAAAAATGCCATTGGTAATTTGATAGGGGTTGCATTGAATCTTTAGATTGCTTTGGGTAGTATAGTCATTTTCACCATGTTGATTCTTCCAGTGCAAGAACATGGGATATCTCTCCCTCTGTTTGTATATCATCTTTAATTTCTTTCATCAGTGTCTTATAGTTTTATGCATACAGGTCTTTTGTCACCCTAGGTAGGTTTATTCCTAAGTATTTTATTATTTTTGTTGTAATGGTAAATGGGAGTGTTTCCTTAATTTCTCTTTCAGATTTTTCATCATTAGTGTATAGGAATGCAAGAGATATCTAAGCATTAATTTTGTATCCTGCTACTTTACCAAATTCATTGAATAGCTGTAGTAGTTTTCTGGTAGCATCTTTAGGATTCCCTGTTTACAAGATCATGTCATCTGCAGAGAGTGACAGTTTAACTTCTTCATTTCCGATTTAGATCCCTTTTATTTCTTTTTCATCTCGATTGCTGTGGCTAAAACTTCCAAAACTATGTTGAATAATAGTGGTGAGAGTGAGCAAGCTTCTCTTTTCCTGATCTTAGTGGAAATTGTTTCAGTTTTTCATCATTGAGAATGATGTTGGCTGTGGGTTTGTCATATACGGCCTTTATTATGTTGAGGTAGGTTCCCTCTATGCCTACTTTCTGGAGAGTTTTTACATAAACGGGTGCTGAATTTTGTCAAAAGCTTTTTCTGCACCTCTTGAGATGATCATATGGTTTTTCTTCTTCAATTTGTTAATATGGTGCATCACGTTGATTGTTTTGCATATATTTAAGAATCCTTGCATTCCTGGGATAAACCCCACTTGATCATGGTGTATGATCCTTTTAATGTGCTCTTGAATTCTGTTTGATACTGTTTTGTTGAGGATTTTTGCATCTATCTTCATCAGTGATATTAACCTGTAGTTTTCTTTTTTTGTGGCATCTTTGTCTGGTTTTGGTATCAGGGTGATGGTGGCCTTGTAGAATATGTTTGGGAGTGTTCCTCCCTCTGGCATATTTTTGAAGAGTTTGAGAAGGATAGGTGTTAGCTCTTCTCTAAATGTTTCATAGAATTCTCCTGTGAAGCCATCTGGTCTTGGGCTTTTGTTTGTTGGAAGATTTTTAATCACAGTTTTAATGTCAGTGCTTGTGATTGGTCTGTTTATATTTTCTATTTCTTCCTGAATCAGTCTCAGAACTTTTTGCTTTTCTAAGAATTTGTCCATTTTTTCTAGGTTGTCCATTTTATTGGCATATAGTGGCTTGTAGTACTCCTCATGATCCTTTGTATTTCTGATGTGTCAGTTGTTACTTCTCCTTTTTCATTTCTAATTCTGTTGATTTGAGTCTTCTCGTTTTTTTTACTTCATGAGTCTGCTTACTGTTTTATGAAATTTGTTTATCTTCTCAAAGAACCAGCTTCTAGTTTTATTGATCTTTGCTATTGTTTCCTTCATTTCTTTTTCATTTATTTCTGATCTGTTCTTTAAGATTTCTTCTGCTAACTTTTGGGGGTTTTTTTGTGTTCTTCTTTCTCTAATTGCTTTAGGTGTAAAGTTAGGTTGTGTATTTGAGATTTTTCTTGTTTCTTGAGGTAGGATTGTATTGCTATAAACTTCCCTCTTAAAATTACTTTGCTGCATCCCATAGGTTTTGGACCATGGTGTTTTCATTGTCATTTGTTTCTAGGTACATTTTGATTTCCTCTTTGATTTCTTCAGTGATCCCTTGATTATTTAGTAGTGTACTGTTTAGCCTCCATGTGTTTGTATTTTTTACAATTTTTTTTCCTGTAACTGATATCTAGTTTCATAGCATTGTGTTCGGAAAAGGTAGTTGATACAATTTCAGTTTTCTTAAATTTACCAAGGCTTGATTTGTGACCCAAGATATGATCTATCCTGGAGAATGTTCCATAAGCAATTGAGAAAAATGTGTATTCTGTTTTTAGATGGAATGTCCTATAAATATCAATTAACTCCATCTTGTTTAATGTATCATTTAAAGGTTGTGTTTCCTTATTTATTTTCATTTTTGATGATCCGTCCATTGGTGAAACTGGGGTGTTAATGTCCCCTACTATGATTGTGTTACTGTCGATTTCCCCTTTTATGGTTGTTAGCATTTGCCTTATGTATTGAGGTGCTCCTATGTTGGGAACATAAAAGTGTTATATCTTCTTGATGGATTGATCCCTTGATCATTATGTAATGTCCTTCTTTGTCTCTTGTAATATTTTAAAGTCTATTTTGTCTGATATGAGAATTGCTACTCCAGCTTTCTTTTGATTTCCATTTGCATGGAATATCTTTTTCTATCCCCTCACTTTCAGTCTGTAAGTGTCCATAGGTCTGAAGTGGGTCTCTTGTAGACAGCATTTATATGGGTCTTGGTTTTGCATCCATTCAGCCAGTCTATGCCTTTCGGTTGGAGCATTTAATCCATTTACATTTAAGGTAATTATCGATATGTATGTTCCTATTACCATTTTCTTAAATGTTTGGGCTTGTTTTTGTTGGTCTTTTCCTTCTTTTGTGTTTCCTGTCTGGAGAGGTTCCTTTGGTGTTTGTTGTGAAGCTGGTTTAGTGGTTCTGAATTCTGTTAACTTTTGCTTGTCTGTAAAGATTTCAATTTCTCCATCAAATCTGAATAACTTCCTTGTTGTGTAGGGTAATTTTGGTTGTAGGTTTTTCCCTTTCATCACTTTAAATATGTCCTGCCACTCGCTTCTGGCTTGCAGAATTTCTGCTGAAAGATCAATTGTTAACCTTATGAGGAATCCCTTGAATGTTATTTGTTGCTTTTCCCTTGCTGCTTTTAATATTTTTTCTTTGTATTTAATTTTTGATAGTCTGATTAATATGTGTCTTGACATGTTTCTTCATGGATTTATCCTGTATGGGACTCTCTGCCCTTCCTGCACTCAATTGACTATTTCTTTTCCCATATTAGGGAGGTTTTCAACTATAATCTCTTCAAATATTTTTTCAGTCCCTTTCTTTTTCTCTTCTTCTTCTGGGACCCCTATAATTCGAATGTTGTTACATTTAATGTTGTCCCTGATGTCTCTGAGACTGTCCTCAATTATTTTCATTCTTTTTTCTTTATTCAGCTCTGCAGACTTTTTTTCCACTATTTTATCTTCCAGTTCACTTCTCCATTCTTCTGCCTCAGGTATTCTGCTATTGATTCCTTCTAGAGAATTTTTAATTTCATTTATTGTGTTGTTCATCTTTGTTTGTTTGCTCTTTGGTTCTTCTTGGTCCTTGTTAAACCTTCATTTTCTCCATTCTATTTCCAACATTTTGGATCATCTTTACTAACACTACTCTGAATTATTTTTCAGGTAGACTGCCTATTTCCTCTTCATTTGTTTGCTCTGGTGGGTTTTTACTTTACTCCTTCATCTGCTGTGTATTTCTCTGTCTTCTCATTTTTTTTAACTTACTGATTTGCAGTCTTCTTTATGTGGGCTGCAGGTTCATAGTTCCCATCGTTTTTGGTGTCTGCCCCCAGTGGGTGAGGCTGGTTCAGTGGCTTGTGTTAGCTTCCTGGTGGAGGGGACTGGTGCCTGTGTTTTGGTGGTTGGGGTTTGATCTTATCTTTCTGATTGGTAGGTCCGTGTCTGATGGTGTGTTTTGACATGTCTGTGAACTTAGTATGATGTTAGGTAACCTCTCTGCTAGTGGGTGGTGTTGTGTTCCTGTCTTGCTAGTTATTTGGCATGGGGTGTCCAACATTGGAGTTTCCTGGTCGTTGGGTGGAGTTGGGTCTTAGCGTTGATACGGAGATTCCTGAGAGAGCTCTTTGATTGATATTATGTGGGGCTGGGAGGTCTCTGGTGGTCCATTGTCCTGAACTCGGCTCTCCCACTTCAGAGGCTCATACCTGACACCAGGCCAGAGCATCAAGACCCTGTCAGCCACATGGTTATTTGTACACATCAGCTCCCTCTCTTCCACTTCATGGCTTTCAGCAACGCTGACCCTTTCTCCAAAAAGCCAGCTTAGAAGGCTCTTTCCTTCTGCCCCAACAAAGTAACCCATTGGCTAGAGTTGCCTAGCAACTCTTCTAATGCATTTTTAACATTCTAGGTGTTTAGTATTCCTGAAAGGTAATAGGAAAACTGGGGAAGCATTATATTTTGTGTTTATCTTCAGCACATTGTCAAATATGCTAAAGCCAAATTATGTACATAAACTGCTTGTGCCATGCTTACATAAGTTAATATGAAGTTATAATTTGGGGTGATTTATATCATGATTAAATTATTTTCCAAACTGTGTAAATAAGTTGAAAATGGCCATAGGTTTTATTTCTCAGTAACACTGCCAGTTGTCCAGTTGCATAAAGGATGTCATTGAAAGCAAATTCAGAGACTCATCAGAAGGGATAGCTTCTTCCAGTCTTATCCATCATAGAGTCAGTGTGACTTTTATAATGATATTAAATTTTTTAGCCACAGTGAACAAAGATCATCAGATTTTTAAAAATTTAAAAAAGATGACTTTGTGTAATTAGAAATTCAGTAAGTATGCGAATACCTACAGAGCTGGCAAGCCCTTTCTCTTGTTTTACCATACTTCATAGAAAAGTTCCGAAGATGTTTTAAGCTATTACCTTAGTTATTGACTGGGAAAACTGGCATGTCAACTAGATTTAAAAATAAATCTTTCACACTCTCCTCTTTGACTTACACAGCCTTTTTTCTTAAGCATTTTGACTTTTCTGGTGGTTAATAATTCTTCAAAGTTAAACCAGCTTGTCTTCATTGATTCTTTTCCCCATCAGCTGCTCTTGTTGCTCTCCTGTGCTTTTTGGGTTGTTTCTGTGAACCATTATGACCTTAAGGTAATCAACTTGAAAGGAAGGTGAAACGAATGCTTGAATTTTCTACTAAATAAAAATGAATCTGGCTTCTCCTGTGTTGTGCCCGCTTTTTGTTTTGCACAGGGTTTTATTACTTTCCTTGGTCTTTCATCCTTCTCCAGGTATCAGGTTTTATTTTTTCCTTCTCCTCCAGTGTGTTTTATCTGTTCCAAGAAGAATTGTACAGTGATCTGACTGACATGCATAGCTTTTCTTCAATGAAATGCTGAGCCAGGTCAACCATTTATTTTATGTTTGTCTTTTTGCTTTCAATAGCTTGCAGCCAATGCAGCCTTGTTTGATTTGACAACTGATTTCAGAAGTATATCTAGCAGAGAGCAATTTTGCAAATTCAGCCCAGACTCCAGACTCTTGAGAGCTCCGTGTTGTTGAATTCTATTTAGTCACTTAAAGAGTCACTTTGCAATGAGAGTTTTGCAAGCTGAAGCTAAACACATCAGGTGTATGATATCTGAATATTTTAAAAATCAGTCCAGAAACTGCCATCATTGCCAGAACAAAGAAACTCCTTCTTGTTAATGCATAGATACCAGGTTTCCCTCATGGTGAGTTATTTCCTTTTTTATGGTTGTTACTGATGTTAATTTTAACTATTTTACTCATATTGAATATAGGGTAGGAGGAATGCTCAGGAAAGAGTCACAGTGTTATTTGCTCCAGTTTCTTTTATCCTTAGATCTGATACTTTTAGTGCTGGCTATACTATTGTTTTCCTGTGAGTTAAGTGTTTTCATTTTCTCTATTTCCACTGTTAGTACTTCTGTATATAACATCATCACCTTTAACATAAATAGGTACCACAAATTCATAGCTAGTTTCCCCAATTCTGATTTCTCTTTTCATCACTTTTAGACTATTTCTTTAAAAAAATGGCAGAAAAATTCTTACATAATTTCATTGCTCAAAAGCTTTTATTTAATTTGTATTTCCCATCCCACTAATTTCAGTATGTCTTTACTTTTTAAATCTTGTCTGACCTGATTTCACCTTACCTACCTAAATATATTTCAAAGATTTATTTTTTGTTCATAACAGCTTAATATCCTTCTTGCTCTAGACATATACCTCCTTATTATGCATTCATGAATGCTACTCCATTTACCTGTGAGTTTCTCTGTCTAACCCTCTGCCTATCTAAATCCTATATATTCCCACACTTCCCAGAAAATCTCTATGTAACCCTTCCTACTAGTTCAGCTTTTATTAACCTTCACCTCCCTGAATACCTAGTTATAATAATTGAGCCACAAAATTTAGCAAATTTATGTCTATGTATTCTGTTCTTGAATAGTGTAAGTGGTTGTTGGATCCATGATTATATTTTATACTCTTTAATATAATAGCTTAATGTCTTACATTTTTGTCTGAATATCTGTCTGTATGCATTCTACAGATCTTGCTGAAGATGAAACATATACCAATTATAATGTAGTGTACTCATTTAAAACATATTTTCCTGTATATTATTTCAATTACTCTTCACAGAATTTGGGTCAGGTTAGTATTATCAGCTCCATTTTGCAACTGAGAGGAAGGAGTTTGGAAGAAGTTGAGTGAATTACCTAAAGCCCAGTGTTAGAATTTAGCCAATAAGTAATTAAATTCCAAGTAATTATCTTGGAAAAGGAAAAACCGTTGTGTTCACTGGAACAAAAGAATAAATCATGGCTAGTTTTACATAGGACTTAATTTTAGGCACTTTAACTGTTAATATCAAATTCTTAAAAAGTTGAAAGTATCAAGTCTAAAATATATTATTCCTTTTCCTCTATATCCCCTACCTTAAGGCAAATTCTGAAGCCTTTTTTTTTTCTCTTTGTTTTCTACAATGCCTGACCTAATAAAATGTAATGACAAATGTGAAGTGTTAAAGAAAGACAGCTTTCCAGTAAGATTTGAACATTTCCGGTTGTCTGATATGTGTGCCAGAATTTTAGCCCTGGATATAGGCAGTGAGAGCACAAGTGGCAACATCTCAGCATCAGTGAGCAAACTAGCAATGAAAGTTATAAGGAAACTTGAGGAGATGTTCAGGTGACACAGAGTTCAATGGGAGCTTGACATTGAACTGAAAAGGTATGTGTATCAACTCAGCTGGAGAGAGTTGTGTGGGAAGAGCTTTTGATAGCCTGCTACTCCCTTAGGGAATGACATGGGGATTATCCATTTTTTGCAGTATAAAGCTACAAAAGCAGGTGATTTCCTATACCCTGTAACATCTGACTAAATAAAGTATACAGTAGAGTTTCTGAAAGATGACTGTAAATGCCATAGGAATGCTTAAGTTTGGAAGACATGACCTCAACAGTTCTCAGTTCCTCAGAAAAGTGTCTCTTCTTTATTTGTTCTTTACAGAATGCATTTTTAACAGCATGCTACATTTGTCTATTGCTTCATGGTCTACCAAATGTTTTCATAGGTACTTTCCATTGTGAGGTAGGTAGGGCAGGGATTCTTAGTCATGTTTCTTATGTACCAGAAAAGAATATAGGAGGGTGATTAAATTTGATTCAGAGTCACAAAGAGAAATAATTTAACCCATATCCTTTGGTTTCCAAATTCAATATTTCTCCCCCATGAATGGAATATTTCTGATGAAACTCTGCCACTTAACTCTTGCCTGGGCAAAATTCTAGCTTGAATATAATAAAAAGTATTTAAAATTTTCACTTACTGGGAATTCATTTTGATGAGAAATCCCATTGTATCACTAAATTGAATGTGAAAGTATGCCTAGAAGCTCAATAATTGATTGTTGATTTAAAAAACTATGTACAAAACAGAGAATTTAAGGTCAGGTGAAAAAGCTGAAAAGTCTAATCAGTAGACTTGTGTAGTTTTACTGTAGAAAGGCCAGAAATAGCGAGGAAATGTCCCTAACAGAGTCCATAAAAATAACCTGCCCTTCCAAAAAATAAAAGTATGTGAATATATTAGCATAAAAGGAGAATCAGAGGAAATTACCTTACTTTGACAGGTAAGGAGAATCACTGATAATAGCCAGCAAAAAAAAACCTTTTAATGTTGGAAGAAAGTTGTTACCTGGAGCATGGAATGAGAATAAGGCTGAAATGAGAAAATATCTCCTGGAAAAAATTGGAAGAATTCAAATCAGAACATCCTCATGTCATGTGTCCTGAGAGTAATTAAGGAAACGTCAGATGTCATTGATGAACCATTTGCCATTATCTTGAGGAAACCATGCAGGACAAGGAGGCCCTGAGGACTGGAGAAAGGAAAATGTTGTGTCCGTTCTTATTTTTCTTTAATGACCCTATTATATACTGGTCAGCTGAAAATCCATTCCACAATAAATCATTAATCCCAAAGAGTCACAGTCAAACATTCCTAGAAAACCATATGTAGCATGTCTAACAAGATAAATACTGAAAAACAAAACAAAAAAAAACAAAAAACTATTATTTGATATTCTGTGTGAGAGCATGGTTTGCAAAACAAATGCATTTAAAGCTTATTTAAAAGTTATTTTCAAAAATTACTTGAGAGACATATATCTCTAGTAAGTATTCTGACTTTAAAATAATTTGAACTTTAATATAAAATTCATCAAAAGGTTTTATAGGTTGATTAATAAACAGACAATTCTTATATCATGGAAAACATTTTAAAAACACAGATGTTTTAGTCATAAATTATATTAACTGAAATCCAACTGCAAATAATAGGAAAATACAAATAAACTAAGAAACATGTCTGAACCTAATTGCTGCAATCATTAAAATAAATTTATAAATTTATGGGAGCTGCTAAAGATACTAAGTGCATTTATATAAGGGAAATTAAAGTGAAATATGTTCTGTGAATCCCTATATTATCTAGGTATGTGTGTATAGATATACATACAATGACAGTAATATAAATGTGTAATATCTTCATGTATATTAGAAACTGCAGCAAAATAATATGGCCTTGGAAATACATATCATACAAAATAATATTTCCTTAAAATGGATATAGAAATCAAAATGAATCTAAAAGACAAAACTAAATTCAGATAACACTGATAGAGTCAATTAAAGGAACTACAAGTATAGGTTGACTTTCTAAGTTAAAAAAGCAATCTATTTATTGTAATCATGATTTTCATTATTGAATGAAATAATATACATAAAAGCCCTAAAGATTTTATTGAGCATAGTAAGGCATACCTTGAAGGTATCACGGGTTTGGTTTTAAACCACCACAATAAGGTGAATATTACAGTAAATCGAGTCACACAAATTTTTGGTTTCCCAGTGCATACAGAAATTATGTTTATACTGTAGTCTATTAAGTACGCAATAGCATTATGTCTAAAAGTACATACTTTAATTAAAAAGTGCTTTATTGCTAAAAGTTCTAACCATCATCTGATACCTTATCAAGTCATAATATCTTTGCAAGAGTACATTCAAGATCACTGATCACAGACCACCATAACAAATATACTAATAATGAAAAAGTTTGAAATATTTTGAGCATTACCAAAATATGACACAAAGACATTAAGTGGGCAAATGCTGTTGGAAAAATTGTGCCAGTAGACTTGTTTGAGGCAGGGCTACCCCAAACCTTCAATTTGTAAAAAACACAATATCGGCAAAGCACAATAAAGTGAAGTGCAATAAAACGAGGTATGCCTGTACTTACTAAATGGTGGTGATTTTTATTATTATTCATTTTCCTTTATGATAACTGTCAGATACCATAGATAAGAGCAAAGGAATCAATTTAATTCTAGAAATTTGAGTAGGTGCTTATTTTGATGCTCTTAGTAGCTTTCATATTGACTTTTGTTTCAAATTATGTTTATTTGATCAACAGGCTTTTGCCCTAGCTCCTAAATCTGCTCACAAAGAATGTGGGGACACTTGATGATGAATATGATGCATTCTTGCCTCTCAGAATGCTCTGACACACACTCTTAGGCTTCCTTCATAAAGAGAAAGATAATTATACACTTACATACACCATTCATGTTCACACAATATTTCAGGCCCTGTTAGAATCCCCATATGGTTTTAGTCCCTTACTTGGAAGGCTACTAGGATTTTTGTGTGGCTAATCAGAAATCAATATGTAAATCTGTGCCCTGTTACAATGAAATTGTTAACAACTCTGCTCATTCACATTCTGGACAATATCTTTCATCTGGATCTCTACTTCTTGTTAGTTCTGAGTATAGTGACTCTGGTGACTGGTAATGGTCCTTAGGGCTCAACTGCAAGAGTGGTTGCCAGTAGCTAGGCATCACCCACGGTGGAATATTGTGTAGTATCCAACAGGAAACATTCTTTATTTCTTTTCATTCAATAAAAATATCTAGATATCTGGATAAAGGAATTGCCAATATGCTAAATTCACAGGTAATAATAATGTATTAGGTAGCTAATATTGCTAAAGGTTAAAGAAAAATAACTTACATTACCTTTAAGATTTAGTACACTGTCCAAAAGAAAATTATAAAATCCATTAGAAATAAATTCAAGGTCATCTATTTAAAAGTAGAGTGTAATATTGCCTAGACAAAGACAGGTGAGCATAGTACAGAATAAAACAGGAAAGTTTCAAACTGATTACAAATTATAAACAATGTAGTATTTTTATAAATTGTAAACAATATTCAGAAAAATACAGAGAATAAAATAAATAATGGTGTAATTTGATTAAAGAGTAATAAAAAATAAAATTTTGTCATAATTGCTTTATGTCATTTTAACAGTAAAAAGTGAAACATTACTGATAAGGTTGAAATCAAATTTGTAATTATCCCAATTGCTTTTTTCTCTCTCCTTTCATCACCACAGTCTATCACTATTATGAATTTGGTTTGTGAAGTCTATGCTTTGTATAATATATTGCACACATACATGCACAAATCTCAAAAGAATTTATGACTATCTATATTAAACAAATTTTACATAAATGTAATCATACCATACATGTCTCTCTGAAAGTTGCTTTTTCACTCATGTTATGATTTTGAGATTTATCAGTATTATTCATACAATTATAGTTAATTTTAGGAGCAATATTTCTTTATGAACAAGCCATATTTTTCCGAATGTTTTCTATGTTGCTTAAGATTTTTTCTGTTTTCTTTATTACTGTAAAAATTAATAAAGAGAAACCTCAATTAAAAAGAGTCAAGAGACTATCATACACTACAATGATAGCAGAGCCCACCAGGAGGAAGACTTCCTCTTCATTCCTGGTAAGATCTCAGCCAATGCGAAGTCATGAACTCTGTTTGCTATAGTCCTCCCAACTTCCTTTTCCCCCTCTAAAAAAGAGTTCTCCTCCCCATTTTTGAAGGGAATTTGCAGGTGGCTCACCATGGTTGCATACCTCACATTGCAAATCTCTGCTGATCTCCAAAACACCCATTCTTACTGAATAAATAACTTGCAGGCTATTTGTGTTTATTTTGTTTTTTTTTAAATTAATTATTGATTGATTTTATTTTTGTCTGTGCTGGGTCTTTGTTGCTGTGTGCAGGCCTTCTCCAGTTGTGGTGAGTGGGGGCCACTCTTCACTGTGGTGCACGGGTCCCATTGTCATGGCTTCTCTTGTTGTGGAGCACGGGCTCCAGACACGCAGGCCTCAGTAGTTGTGGCACATGGGCTCAGTAGTTGTGGCTTGTGGGCTCTAGGGCTCAGGCTCAGTAGTTGTGGTGAACAGGCTTAGTTGCTCCATGGCATGTGGGATTTTCCCCGTCCAGAGCTCGAACCCGTGTCCCTTGCATTGGTAGGCAGATTCCCAACCACCTCGCCACCAGGGAAGTCCAGGCTATTTGTTTTATGGAAACATTTTGGTGGCCCCTACAGAATCCAGAGGTGACCCCTGATAACTCTGAGGCTGGTAAGCAAACAGGTGCAGCATCCACTTTGAGTCTATTGTTGCTCACTGCTTTTCTCTCTGACTCAGGAGTTTGAGGGTAAGCTTTTCTCCTGGATCTGAGCTTCTTCTCCCCCCACTGCCCCTCACACACACTTTGCATTTGGAAGCTCTCCAGGCTTTATTTCAGATCTATTTTAAGGTTTATGTTCTTTCTCATTTAGGCCCTGTTCTGTTTGTGAGTATTCATTAGGCACTTAGGCCCGATTTTGAAATCAGGCAGTTCCAACTAGAACTGGCTAGCCTTCAGCCCATTCCTTTAGGAACAGGGACTGTTCCATTGGAACTGTGCCAGTTCAGCCTTCAGCCCAATTTACTTTGGAATAAGAGAGGCTCTATTGGAACTGTGCTGAGTACCTTCTGGCCTGTCTACTCTAGGACCAGACTATTCCCTTCAAACTCACTTGTATCGATATTAGACCTGTAGGCTATTAGGGCTGTTTGAACTGTTTGAGCTGTTTAAACTGTTTGAGATGTTTAGGCTGTTTGAAAGTTACTCTCTTACTGTAAAAAAAGAAAAAAGAAAAAAAAAAAAAAACCTCTGAGAAATCGGATCCTAATTATCCAAATGTTTTGAGGGCTTCCTCCCTACAGGGACCCCAGCAGATTTTATGTTTGAAAACCACAGTCCTTCCTCTTGTGCATTTCTAACTAGAGGGACTGGCCAGATCAAAGGCAATTTAGAATATCAATGGCCATTATGGAGAACTTTTGATATTCCCTAACTTTTCTTAAAACTGAATTGGACAACCTAGCTCTAAAATTTCCCAAACTGAATAGAATGCTTATTTCAACAGGTAATTTGAGGCTTCCCAAACATTATTAGGAGCTTAAAAATTGCCTCTCTGCAAAATAAGGCATTAAGATTAACTGAGGAAAACTAAGGATTAAAGAAAGAGAAAATGGCTTCCAAAGCCTCATGTTCTTCTTTCCTGGCTTCTTTGTCTCAAGTCTCATCTCCAGAGACATCTTTCTTTTTTCTTTCTATGCTGCCTATGCCTCTTCTGTACCCTCAGTTCCCCATAATAATTCTCTTGCTGAACTTCCCTTCTTCTCTGAAAGTCTCCCCATTCATTTTTCCTCTGAACTTATAAGAACCTGTCACTTTAAAGTTAAGCCTTCTGAGAATCCATAGGTTAAATTCTTAATTTCTTAGACTACCTTAACTAAAGCTGCACTGTGAGCCATAGTCAAATGTTTTCTCAAAGGAACCAAAGATCTTCACAGATTTGGTGAAGAATTTAATGTAGTCATTCAAACTTATCAACCTGGCTTCTCTGACTTACATCAGATAGTTCATATGCTTGTTAGGGAAGGGCGGGCTCAGCATTGGTTGAAAACTCCTAGTTAGAAAAATTCTAAAAGGTATCTAGGATTACAATTCTAAAAGGAGACCAACCCACTAAGTTATATGATTAGGCTCAGGCAATCACTAGGCAACATCATCCAGCAATGCCTAAGACTTTCTCAAAGCCTGTTGATTGAAGCAAAATTCAGGCTTGCACAGAAAAATCTGATGAATCTGGTCATGACTATTATAATCAACTTCAGATTATTAAAAAAAATAATCTAGTCTTCCTTAGATGTTGATTTCACCCAAGTAGCTTTTAACTCTATGTTTATTAATGGGTTGAACCAGGACCTTTCCCTTCTAGTGAAAAGGACCAGGATGGAATGGAAAACTATGTATGCCCACTCCAGATTTAGTTAATCTGGCAAGCCATTTCTCTCACACTCTAGATGAGTCACCTAAAAGGAAGACTGCCAAAATTCTTAATCTTCAACTCCAGCAATTGAAGGCCCCTAAAGAAAACCAAACCCCACCTAGTTTCTGTTTTTATTGTAAAAATCCAGAATATCTGAAAAGAGATTGTTACAAATTTAAGCACTTTAGGCACTTTCAGTCCTCTAACCAGAGGGCTTTCCATCATCCTCCCATCCTCCCAATTCTCAGAGATGGGGCTCTGAGGAACTACAGGACCTCTCCCCAGTCCTCCCTCTTAATTGGTTTGGAGAAATATTTCACCAGATTGAGAATGGATCTCCTCCAGTCCTAACGGACAATGGAGACACACTCTCAGTGCTCAAGCCCACTACTATAAAATAGCCCCTGCCTCAGAGTTTAAATAGTGGAGATCTCTAATAAACCTCAAGAGTTCCCTGTCTCTGAACCCATTCTCTGTTGTTTAGGCCCTTTGAAAAATGCACACTCTTTTCTCCTTGGTTTTTCTGCTCCTATCCATTTATTAGGCAGAGACTTTTCTGGAATTTCTTTCTTTCTAAAGGGGGGAATACGTCTAGAAATTGACAGTAGTCATCAAAGTAACCAACTAGGTGATTTAAATGAACTTTGACATCTTTTATTTGCTTTGTTTTTGACTGTACTAGAGCTGATTCTGGAAACACTAATGATTTGTCCCTATTGAATTAGCTACCACCCTCCTTAAGGGTAAAATCTCCAGTGGAGGGCTTCCCTGGTGGTGCAGTGGTTGAGAGTCTGCCTGCCGATGCAGGGGACATGGGTTCATGCCCCGGTCCGGGAGGACCCCACATGCTGCAGAGTGGCTGGGCCTGTGAGCCATGGCTGCTGAGCCTGCGCGTCCGGAGCCTGTGCTCCACAACGGGAGAGGCCACAACAGTGAAAGGCCCGCGTACCACAAAAAACAAACAAACAAATAAAACAAAACAAAAAAACCAAATCTCCAGTGGATATTTGCAAAATTCACAGTGCAGCTCCCAGCAAGATTCAAATAGATCATTCAAAACCTCTCCCCATAATTAATCAATATCTTACACGTAAAGAAAGCCTTCAAGGCATAAAGCCCATAATAGAAGATTACAAGACTCATGGACTCATTTTCCCTTGTATTAGTCCCTGTAACACTCCTATTTCACTGATGAGAAAACCAAAGGGCTGATGGTTGAGGTTCATTCAAGACCTCTGAGAAATAAACAGTATTGTTATCCCACAACACCTTCTTGTTCCTAATCCTCATGTGTTACTAACATCCTTTTCCAGCAGAAACAAATTTTTTACTGTAATTGATGTATGCAGTTTATTTTTTAAATTTAAGTTGATGAATTTTAGCCAATACCTTTTTGCTTTCGCTTAGGAAGAAAAAAAATTTACCTGGACAGTTATGCCTCAGGTTTTTACTGAGAGTCCTTCTTATTTCTCCCAAATCCCCAAAACTGATCTGGATGACATAAAGTTCCCTAGAGGTTCTACTTTGTTTCAATAGGTGATTTGCTTCTTTGCTTTCTTTCTCAAGCCTCCTCACAGGAAGACAGCAACCACTTGCTAAAGCTTTTAGCCTTAAAGGGACATAGGGTCACCAAGGCAAAGTTGCGGTTCTGATATGAGAACAAGGGCTACACCTAGATTCATACAGGCTTCATGGTGTTATAACTTTCCCCAAACCCCAAACTAAGTGCCAACTGCAGGATTTTCTTGGGCTTTAATTGTTGCCAAAATTGGAATCCAAATTTCTTTCTTATGGCCAAAACTCTGTATGTTTTTTGCTAAAGAAAAACCTGGTCCAATTTTGTAAGAACTGGAGGACATAGGCTTTGAGGCCTTAAAGGAGAGTTTGATGAATCCATCTGCTCTTGGGCATTTCAATGATCAGATTCCCTTTTTCCTCTTCATATATGAAAAAGAAGGAAATGCCCTTTGAGTACTAACCAAAAACACGGGACCATCTTAGCCCCATGGGTTATTATAGCCATCAATTTGACCCTGTGCCATAGGGATACATACTTGTCTTGAAGCCATTACTGCTACGGCCCTTTTGGTTAAGGTTACTGAGAAAACCATTGTGGGATCCACTTTAACCTTTTTTTTTTTTTAATGCAGTAAAAGCTCTCCTGAATTCTCATCACACTCAACATTTCTCAGTCAGCCATCTCACCTCCTATAAAGTTCTATTGTTAATTGCTCCTCACATAACTCTTTTCCACTGTTATAAGCTTAACTGTGTTACTCTTCTCCCCTTCATCACTAACAAAGTCCCTTATGACTGCTTAATGCTGAAGGTTCACCTCCTGACTCCTTGTGATGAGGTGGAGGAAAGTCCCTGGGGTAACACTGACTTCTCATGGTTCACTGATGATAGTTATTTTAAAAATGACAATGACAAATATTGTGTTGGATATGCTATTGCAAATTCTTTTGATGTTGTTGAGGCAGCACATTTACCTTTGGCTAGTTTGGCCTAATTGGCTGAATTATACATCCTTACATGGGTTTGTAATTTAGACAAGGGCAAAATTGCCAATATTTATACTGATAGTAGATATGCTTTCGGAGTAGTTGGTGATTTTGGAATGTTGTGGAAGCAACATGGCTTCCTTACTTCCAGGAAAAATAAAATTTAAAATGGACTCTACATTCAGGAATTATTGAATGAAACACTTTTACCTGCCATTTTAGCTATTATTAAGATTCTGGGGCATTCTAAACTTGACTCTCTGGAAACTAAGGGAAATCACCTGGCTGACATTTCCACAAGGAATGCTGCCTTTAAAGGAAACAACAGCAGTCAAACTGTCATGGTCCAAAGGGTTATTTCTACAACGATACCTTAGAAAAACTGTCTACAGAAGCCCACCAATTGGCCTGAAAAAAAAGATTGGAAATTCAATAACTGTTGGCTTGATAAAAAGAGGAAGACCTTGTTGGAAACAAATAAACAACCCAGTCGACTGGAGACTCTAAAATTCTCAATACTCAGTAAGGCCACAAAAAGTGCCTATGTCATTTGTCCCACTTGTTTGAAATACAACCCAGGGAACATTGTTTGTACTGTTCCTGGACATTTTAAACAGCCTAATAAACCATTTGAGATCTGGAAAATGGATTTTAGAAAACTTCCATCTCATGGATATAAATATGTTTTAGTCATGGTCTGTATGTTTTCACACGGTACTGAAGACTTCCCTTGCAAACAGGCTACTGCATCTTCTGTGGCTAAAGTCCTATTGGAAAAGATTACACCTACCTGGTGAACAGTTTTTCATCATCAGATTGATTGAGGAAGCCATTTACCAGTCAGGTACTTCGACAAGTCTGTACTGTTTGGCTGGTTTCACAACAATTTCACCATGCTTACCAACCTCAAACCTCTGGTTTTGTCCAATACACTAATGGCATTATTAAGACTCAGCTGACAAAATTTGTATCATCCCTTCAAATACCTTGGCTAAAAGCATTGTTATTGGTCCTTCTGAATCTCAGATCCATCCTTTTTGGAGCACATAAACTCTCACACTTTGAAATAGTCACAGGATGCCCAATGCACTTGGCTTCTGCCTCGCTGGACCCACAACTGATAAAAGGAGAGATACTCCAATATCCCAAAGGCCTAATTGCTTCTATTAAAAATAGCTATGGTTTGGTAGAGCAATCTTTTCACAGTGCACTTTAGGGAGATGAAGACCTTAAGCATCACATGCTGCAATTCAGAGATTTCATCTATTGAAAAAGACACCTCCAGAAAGACTCTCTATAACCTCACTGAAATGACCCCTATAAGGTACCACTAACCAAACCTTGTGCTGCCAAACTCCAAACCCCGAATTCCAATTCTTTGTCAATTACAAATAAACTCATTTTTTTGCTAAAGAAATAACTGGTAATCTATTTTTTTAGGTCAATATTTTTTTAAAAAAATTTCAAGAAGCACTCTTATTTTATTCTGCATATGTGCACAATTCCTCTAGAATATATATTTAGAAGAAAATTTTCTGGGTCTCAAGAAAATTAGTATCTGTACCAATTTAAACTCATATTATCAGCACATGAGAGATTCTTCTTCTCCACATTCATTTTAATGCTTGACATATATTTATAAATGAATTTCTATATAGTACAGATTATATAATAGTACTTTATTTTATTTTGGTAATACATTCTTATTAGAACATTAGTTTCAATATTGATCATATTTCAAGATAGATGTAGAAAATTTTTAAAATTCCAGAAAAACGTAAAATAGGTGGTTGATTTCCACTAATAGATATTTTAAGAACAGGCTGTTAATGCTGGAATATTTAATTAAAATATTTTATAAGACATGTTGAATTTTAAGGCATGCATTTAGTCATATTCCTTAACATTCACGAAGAAAAAAACAGGTAGAAGACTGGAGGTACCATTGACCCTCTCCCTGTGTTCAATTAATTTGCTACAGTGGCTCACAGAAACATTTTACCTACTAGATGACCAGTTTGTTATAAAAGGATATAACTCAGGAACAGCCAAATAGAAGAGATGCATAGGGCAAAGCATGGGAAAATGATTTGGAGCTTCCATGCTTTCTGAGTAAGCTACTCTCCCTGAATCTGCACATGTTCACCAACTGGGAAGCTCTCTGAACCTCTTCTTTTTGAGATTTTATGGAGGCTTCATGACATAGGAATGATTGAATAAATCACTGGCTATTGGCCATCAATTCAACCTCCAGCCCCTTTCCTCTCCTCAGAGATCAGAGGATGGGATTGATAGTTCCAACTCTCTAATTAGATAATTTGTTCTCCTGGTAACCACTCCCAGTCTTAAAGTGCTTTCCAAAAATCACCTCATTAACATAAACTGAGTTGTGGTTAAAACGGGTTTGTTATGTATATCAAGACACCTTTATAGCTCTTATCACTTAGGAAATTCCAAGGGTTTTAGGAGCTCTGTGCCAGAAACTAGAACAAATACTTTCTAATTTTCATTTTAATTTCATCTGTTATTTAGGAATATACTATTTACTTTCTAAATATTTGGAGATTTTCCAGATATAATTATATTATGGAATTCCAATTTAATTTCATTGGGGTTGGAGAGCATACTTTGTATAATGACTAATATTAAATTTATTTAGACTTATTTTATGTGCCAGAGTATGGCTTATCTTTGCAAATGTTCCATGTGTAATTGAAAAGAACATATATTCTCTTGTTGTTCAGTGGAGTGTTCTATAAATTTCAGTTAGGGTAAGTTCATTGGTGTTGTCTTCTATATCCTTACAGATTTTCTCTTTACTTTTTATATTAATACTTCAGAGAGAAATACTGAACATTATAGCTATAGTTGTGGCTATGGCTATTTCTTCTTGATTCTATTTTGAATATCTGTTATTAGGTAACATATTTTTGTTTTAGGGTTGCTATGTCCTCTTGAAGGATTTAATCCTTTATCATTGTGAACTGAACCTCTTTACTATTAGTAATATGCTTTGTCTGAAACCTACTTTATCTGATATTAATAAAGTCATTCCAGCTTCTTTTGATTAGTGTTAGCATTGTGTATTGTTTTATATCCTTTTGCTTTTATTGTTTCTTTGTATTTAAAGCATGTTTCTTATTGGCAGCATACAGTTGTGCTGTGTTTTTATTATGATAATCTCAGCTTTTAAATTGGGGTGTTTAGATCATTTATGTTTAATGTGATTATTAATATAATTGAATTAAAATCTATCATTTTGTTATGTCTTTTCTGTTTGTACCATCTAATCTTTGGTCCATTTTTCACTTTTCCTACTTTCTTCATATAATTGGCTTATTAATTGTATTATTTATTATTCCATTTTATCTTCTTTTTTGGATTATCAACTATAACTTTCTATTATAATTTTTAGCAGTGCTTTAGATTCCAAACCGTATATCTTTTCAAAATCTTACAAAAATTGTACATTTGTAAATCTTACAAAATTCGTTCTTATTTTTCTTCTCCTGGCCTTATACAATTGTTGTTATATATTTTACTTCTACATATGCTAAATAATCAGAAGTACTTTGCTAACATTTTAATAATTATCTTTTAAAATATACCTTTTATATTTACTGCATTTCTGATTCTATTTATTCTTTGTGTAGATACAGATTTTCTTATGTATCATATTTCTTCTGCCTAAAGGATTATCTTTTTTTTGTGTGTGTGTGTGTGTGGTACGCAGTCCTCTCACTGTTGTGGCCTCTCCCGTTGTGGAGCACAGGCTACGGATGCGCAGGCTCAGCGGCCATGGCTCACGGGCCTAGCCGCTCTGCAGCATGTGGGATCTTCCCAGACCGGGGCACGATCCCGTGTCCCTTGCATCAGCAGGCGGACTCTCAACCACTGCGCCACCAGGGAAGCCCTAAAGGATTATCACGGGCCTAGCCGCTCCGCGGCATGTGGGATCTTCCCAGACCGGGGCACGATCCCGTGTCCCTTGCATCAGCAGGCGGACTCTCAACCACTGCGCCACCAGGGAAGCCCTAAAGGATTATCTTTAACATTTTTTGTATGGCAAGTCAGTCAGTGATCAATTCTTTCAGTTTTATATGTCTATAAAAGCATTTATTCTATGTTTTTGAGGAATAATTTCACTATATATAGAACTCTGACTTCTTTCTTTTTTCTTGCAATTCTTTAAAGATGCTGCTCATTGCCCTTTGACTTTCATTGCTTTTAACAATAAAAAGTTACTGCCATTCTTATCTTTGTTATGTATGTGATTTATATTTTTTCCTGTGGATGGTTTTAAGATTTTCTATAAATTACTGTTCTTAAGCAATTTGATTATGACTACACGTTGCTTTTTTTATGTTCCTTGAGCTACTTGAAATTCATTAAACTACTTGACACTGAGGGTATATTTTATATAAAATTTGGATAATTTTCTGCTATAGTTCCTCTTCTCCTTTCATAATTTCATTTACTTATACAGCTAGCCCCCAATTTATGATGATTCAACTTATAATTTTTCAACTTTACTCAGGTGTGAAAGTGATTTGCATTCAGTAGAAACCACACTTTGAATTTTGATCTTTTATTGGGCTAGCAATATATAGCACAATACTCTCTTGTGTTGCTGGATATCAGCAGGGAGCCTCAGATCCCAGTCAATTATACAATCAAGAGGGTAAACAACTGATACACTTACAACCCTTCTGTACCCAGACAACAATTTGTTTTCCACTTTCAGTACAATATTCAATGAATTACCTGAGTTATTCAACTCTTTTTTATGAAATAGGCTTTGTGTTAGATGATTTTCCTCAACTGTAGGGTAATATAAGTGTTCTAAGAACATTTAATGTAGGCAAGGCTAAGTTATGATGTTTGGTAGGTTAGATGTATTAAATGCATTTTTGCCTTATGATATTTTCAACTTATGATGGGTTTACTGGGACATAACCCCATTGTAAATTAAGGGATATTTGTATTAGGTTGCTTGAGGTTATTTCATAACACATTGATGCTCTATTTTTTAAGACATTTTAAAAGTTTTATTTAAAACAGTTTCTACTTCTGTGTTTTTATATTCGTTGTCCTGTTTCTTTCAGTGGTTATTATACTGTTAATCATATTTAGTATATAGTATATTTTGTATCAGATGTTACATTAAATTGAATCTGGTTTAAACATTTATGATACATATTATGCTATATATCTTTGATATAAAATATTTATAATATAGTCTGTGTCTCCACTTAATCAGCTCAAACTTTTCTCACCTTCTTACATGGAATATAATTGTATTAACTATGTTAATGCTCTCATCTACTGATTCTATCACATGTTTCCTCTGGATCTATTTCTATTGTTTGCTTTGTCTTCATTATGGGTTGTATTCTCCTGCTTCTTTGCATACCCAATAATTTTTGACAGACAGATATTGTAACTTTTACCTTGTAATTGAGTATTTTTATATTTTTATGCATCTCTTTGAGCTTTGTTCTGGAATGCAATCGGCTTTGATATTTTTGAAGCTTCCTTTTATAGTTTTGTTAGATGGAGCAGAAGAACTTGTTCAGTTTGCCCCACTACTTAGGCAATACATCTAAGTACTGTGTCCAATGCATTGTGAATTATAAGAATAGTGAGTACATAAACTATTCCTGTTCCTGTGTGAGCCAGGTGATTCCATCTGCTGCTTTTGGGTGCTTATTTCTCCAGCATTTGTTCATGTCCTGACCTACATGTGGTGATACTGTTCAGCTGAATACTAAGAGAGGACACCTGAAGAGCTCTTGAACTCTTTCTGGAGCTCTCTGTTTCTGGTTCACTGTCTTGCAAACATTATCTGTGGGTCCTCCCTGAATTTCTCAGTTCCATCCCTTCAACACATAAATCCTGACAGGTTCCTCCTGGCTTTCACCTCCCTGTGCTGTGACCTGGAACTCTCTGCAGTCAGTATTCTGGGGCAATCATACACTCATTTTATTTGTTTTGCCTCTGTCATGGGTTAGAGTCCTGCACTGCCTGATAACCAGTATCTAAAAATCATTGTTTCCTATAATTTTTCCAAATTTTAAGTTGTTTCATGCAAAAAGTAAATGTGGTCCCTCTTACTCTGTCTTGACCAGAAGAAGAAATGAAACAATTGTGAATTTTTCCATAGGTAAATCAATTCAACAAACCTAACTTTAAAAAATAAATAAGTACATCAGTTTTTAATGGAAAGAAAGGAAGGCATTAGATCCTTCTGGTGTTGCTATAAAAAAAAACTTCTTGAACACTTGGATGAAAACTCTTTGGAAATAAGAAAATTTATATTTTACTGAGGAGAGATCTATGTGAAAAACTCATAAGAACTAGACAGTTGACTCAGCTGTGCTTAGCTTTCAAAAATGAATTTTAATAGCACAAAAGAAAGTGCTTAGAGTATAATCTCAGGGACAGAGAAATTACCCAGATTCAATAAAAGATTATTTGGTCCAGAAATAATGTTTCTCATTAAATAAGCAAACATATCCTAGATATTTAAACCTATCATTTCTTGCCACTTAAATGATAATTATTTATTGCACATAAAATATATTGACTTTTCTGGGAATTAATTTAATGTAGTATTAAATGAAGTGAGTTTTGTCAAAGAGAGAGGCAATGAAGAGTGGGCTGTTTTTGCAAGCAACCCAAGTAGTGGGCTTGGGCAGGTAGAGGGCAGAATTAGAGAGGTTAGACAGAGATGCATTAAGGGTGTTAAAGTCTGCTTTAAACCCCTACAATTTTTCCAGGAGCTTTGACAGGAAGAGTATGTCTACCGAGTTGCATTTCTCAAACAATCTGCAGCTCTATCCACAAATTGTCTACCAGAACGGGGTTTTGAACTCCTGGAGTCAGTATCTGTGTCCTGACCCTCTTATATATCTCCTTTTAAAAATGTAGTAAATCACAGCTGCAGTCCCTTCCCTCTGGCTATACAAGGAAGACACGCTTGTTATTAATCATAATGAGCACTTCTTATATCATAGGAAGTGTATAAATGAAAAAAATATTAGTCACTGACAATCTACTCTCTTTGCCACCACAGAAATAACTATTATTTTGTCTCTCGATTCTAGCATAAATAATTGTTGCACTTATATTGTACGTTCAGTTCATATCCTGATTTTTACATATCCTGATTTTTATTATAACAATTTCTAACAGCATGTATATGTTTCATAAATATTTTAATGATTGCATAATTATCCATCTTCTATTTCTGGACATTTAGAGTGTTTTCATTTTTCAGTGTTATTAATAAACTTGTGATAACCTGTAAATCTTCATTTCCTTATCCCTTTTTTTTTTTTTTTTTTGCGGTACGCAGTCCTCTCACTGTTGTAGCCTCTCCCGTTGTGGAGCACAGGCTCCGGATGCGCAGGTTCAGTGGCCATGGCTTATGGGCCTAGCCACTCCGCGGCATGTGGGATCTTCCCAGACTGGGACACGAACCGGTATCCCCTGCATCGGCAGGCGGACTCTCAACCACTGCGCCACCAGGGAAGCCCCCCCTTATCCCTTTCTTAATAGGAAAATTTGTACATGCCATTTCAAAGTTAGAATCTGAACAGAATTTCTGAGGTAATTTCCAGGTAATCATTATACTCTCTTCAAGTATTTTTATCATTTGTGATTATATGTGAGTTTACCTTTGTGTATTTAATGAGGTTATTTTAAAAATAATTTGCATGGACCTTTCATATAAATTAAGACTTCTACACCACTAAATAATAACTTGCCTTTTGGTCTTGGATCACTTTATTACAATGTTAATGTCACTGCTCTTGAGATTTCTACAATCATTGCCAATTAACATTTGGGAGAATTTCTTATCCACACAAGTAAACAGACAAACAACCAAACACTTCAAAGACCAGTCTCAAAAATAGTTTAATAAAGTTAGCATACGTATAGGTCCCATAGCAATTACTTGAAGGGGAAAAATAGTTTCCAAGAATGTGTGGAATTTTGTGTGTTTGTTCACACCACTCATTTATAATATTGTAATGTTTAGCAATATTACAAACTAGAAGAATTTACGTGACTTGGGTTAAGTACATTTGACTCAATCTCTTGAAAATTGTAGTTGTCTGATTAAGTAGAGAAGGTAGATACTTGCAATATTCTAAATTGCTTGAGTGCCTATTTGCAGAGATTTTTTACCTTGGACCTTATTAAATAAATTACCATTTTTTAGCCTATTCATTGTTTCTGTGTGCTTACCCAGCTGCCTTTGGAGAGAAAAGTCCCAAAGAAAGCAGGACAATTGTGTAGTTCACTGAGTGGTGAGAATAAATAACTCCCAGTGAATCATTTTACACAGCATCATTACACATCTCTAATTTGGCTATCAGAGAAGAAGGAACAAATCCACGTTGGATACCTAATTTTCCCCACTCTTATTTTGCTCATAGTTTTCTGTTTGTTTTTCTTAAAATATAAACATCTATATATTCACATATCTTGATAAAACATTTAAATATATTTAATGAATTCTGCTTTTAAAAATTGTCATAAATCTTATAAACTCAGAGAAAACTCTTCAACATAATTAGCAACAGGGAATGAGGAAACAAAAAGACTTTGTGACACTTTTCAGCATGTGAAACTGTTCTTTTTCCATCATTTTTCAAAAAGGGGAATAGATGTCTATCAATCATTTACAGGCATAAAACCAACATGTATTCATATTTCTAGCAAGAAAAAGAGACAAACAGACTTGCTCCTGCAAATCTGTCTGTAGCTGATTATTTATTATTCCATATTTAATAATATAATAATATTATTTCCACTTTTATGTCTAAATTGTTAAGTCCTGTGACAGGTGGTAGTTTTTACATCTAGTAACAATAACTTTAAGTTGAAGTTGTGTTTCAAATTGTCTTATGTCAAGAGATTTCTCATGTACACATAAAGTAACATCTTCACATGCTCTGCTTACCATAAAATCTTAACCCTGTCACCTTCCCAAATTTGAGGACCTAGGGTAGTACCATGTTAGGAAACTTCAGAGAAATTAGAAATGGTCCTTATAGCATTCTAGTTGATGATTTAAATCTGCAAAGTTAATCTATTTCATCTGGGTAATTTCATTCTGTCCTTTAATAAAGCAAAATAAAGTCATGCTTAATACATAAATATTGCCATAACAACAATAGTTTTGATATAAATATAACATGGAAATAACATATAAATACGTATTTACAAAATAAGAACTTACATATAGAAACTTACATTGAATTAAGTATTTTCTATAGACTAAACACAGCTGACCCTTAAGTCCACTATTGGCAAGCCATAGTACTTCTCCAGGCTTTCTCTTCAAGCTGAAGTCACCTATTCATTTACCTGATTGTTTTAACTCTACTCTGTGACTTGTTATTCCCAAAGAAACTGAAAAATAGCACAGTTTTGGTTTAACCCTCACCTCATGTGACTTTTCTGTCCCCCACCCTGTATAACAAAGGATCATTGTGAAATATGGAATCCCCTCTTCATTTATTTGATCTGCATTTTTGCTCCTGTCAGCTTTCGTGACACATCATGATGTAGCTGGAAGAAGCCTGGAATTGGAATCCTGGTTCCAGCACTAGTATGACTTGGGGGTGTGTTTATGTACATTTCAGTTGTAATGTCCTTGTCTAAAATATAAAAGAATGCAATAAATGTTCCCTAAGCTTCCTCTCAGTTCTAGTTTTCTAAAATATGGTCTTCTCTCTTATAAAACCATGGAAATTCCTATGGACTTTCAGGGAACTGCAGTTGAAATTGTTTCCCAAATTGTACTGTCTTTGTAATGGGACAGATTTAAGCATAGGAACACATGATTTTTTTTTTTAACATCTTTATTGGAGTATAATTGCTTTATAATGGTGTGTTAGTTTCTGCTTTATAACAAAGTAAATCAGCTACACATATACATGTATCCCCATATCTCTTCCCTCTTGCATGCTTCTTTTATTTGATAGCCTTTTATGGGAAATATCATAGCAGCTACTTTGAGGGTGAGCATTACAAAATTTCCCAAAAGGTGATTCATCTTTTTAAAAAGTATAATTAACATACATGAAGTGCAATCAAATATTTTGGCTGTGGTTCCTGTGGGTTAAGGATTAAGGGTTAGAATGACAATATAATTTATTGTACCAACTAGAACCCTTTTAAAAGTGAAAAGAATTGTTGGTACAATAAATTGTATGATCATCCTAACTCTTAACCCACAGATTCCTAAAATTATAAAAATTTCTGGAACCTTAAGATGTCTTAGCCCTAGTGGAAAGTATCATTTAAAACCTATCTATCTAGCTTCATTTTGACTATCTTCATCAAGCAAAGCCAATTCCAGGAAATAACACATTGGAAGGAAAAAGAAAAGAAATTTACAAAATGTAAGATTTTGTTTCTATGGAAGGGAAACTCTTCCTAATAGCTGAAGCTTTCTAAAGGTGATAACAACATCAGCAGTAGCAACAATGGCAGTGACAAAAACTAACCATTGATCTATACCTATGCTATTTTAAGCACTTTCCTATTATTATCTCATTTAACCCTAAAAATAGCTATACAGTAGGCACTCTTACTACTTTTTTTTTTTTTTTTTTGCGGTACGCGGGCCTCTCACCGCTGTGGCCTCTCCCGTCGTCGTGGAGCACAGGCTCCGGACGCGCAGGCTCAGCGGCCACGGCTCACGGGCCTAGACACTCCGTGGCATGTGGGATCTTCCCAGACCGGGGCATGAACCCGCGTCCCCCGCATCCGCAGGCGGACTCCCAACCACTGCGCCACCAGGGAAGCCCCCTTACTACATTTTTTAAGAGAGAGAGGAACTCAGTCTTGAAGAACTTAAGAAACTCTTTCAACCTTGTCAAGCCAGCAAAGACAGAACCTGAGTTTGAAGCCAAGCAATCTGTCTCCATAATGTGGACTCAAATACACTGAAAGTTTTCAAGAAAACTGTACACATTTTCTAAGATAATTATCAATATTATTGAATTCTAATGTTATTATTAACTCTTGAGTTTGTTTGGGAGATAGAACCTTAGTTGTGGTGAGAGATCATGGGTGTCTCAGTTTTCTCTCACATGCATATAGGGCATTTCTAGATGTTAAAATACACTTGCCTATACTAGAAAAACAGTAAACTCAATTCATGTTTGAACTGAACAATTATATATGAATTAGTGACCACTGAAATGTAAACTTAAGGAGATCTAGGCTTCACAGTTAATCCAGAAGCATTTAAGATATAAAAGGATAAAATAATCATAGGAAGCAACAGCGCACCTTATTAAATATACTCATTCTAGTCTCTATTTTCTCTTGGCATTAACTGGAATCTTAAGAAATTTTAATACGAACATATATAATAGTCATAAAATATTAAATGATAATAGTAACATTATCCCCTGGAATGTCAAGTATCACATGAATATGATTGGAAAGAGGACAATAATAAAGTTTTCTTTTGAGTAGTATTAAGGGCAGGGAGTTTCCCATATAGGATGTTGGAAATTTTTCCAATAGGTCCACAGTACCCTCTATGCACAAGTTTTGTCAGGTCACCAGAATCAAGAAAAGCTAACCAATTTCCAATACCTACAACCAAAGAAAAAGAAGACTTAAAGCTCTTTTATCAAGTCCACTAAGTAAAGCCATTTTAAGTTATGCTTTTTGATCATCCATGACACTTCTATCCTCTGAAAAGATAGGAAAGAAAGTAATAGGAGAGATTTAGCATATACAACACACTCACACATGTGCACACACCTGTGCATATAAACACTGCATAACTATTAGTAAGATTATTCTCAAAATTATTCTTAATTTGGTTGAGCTCATGCACATGAAGGAGGAAAATGGAAATTTGACCTGGTGCTAAGATTTGTGCTTTTATCATCATGACTTACCCAAAGAGGCTCATGAATATCAGAAAGAAAAATACATTTTTGACTTTCATTAACAAATTTTTTTGTTTGTTTTAAACATGTGACTTTAGAATTTCTTACATTACTACCAATAAAAGCCAAAAAATAAAAGAATTTATTTTCCTATCAGTAAACAAATAAACTAGATTTGAGGCTATATTTAATAGGAAGTTAATGACTAGGAAGTTAATGACTGATAAAGTCAATGAAGATGGTAATAATTTGTGAAAATAAAAACAGCTTAGGAAAATGGTGCCTAAGCCTTTGATTCCATAATTTATTTTGGGTAAAGATCCATTTGATCTCACTGGATTTCAAATTCATTTTTGTGTGGAAGATAATTGACAAGTTTGAGGATCCATTCTGAATGTCTGCAGAGTCAGTTCAGTGTTTAAACTATCTTATTCACTGAAGGATGGTTTGCTTATGAATTTTTTTGCCAAAATGGTTCTTGAAAACATATCATTTTTTCACAGAGTGATTTCATTTTTTGCCTCCAAGTTTACTAAATAATTATGTTCCAAGACATGGTGTTTTGACCTGAAAGTTTCATGTGAATATGCATATTCATACTTTATTTGATTCAATTGTTTCTAGTCAGAGACTATCATAAATAATAAACTGAACTGTGTGTCATATTTATATGGACCCCAAATGGTTTCTTTTGTGTGCCTAATCCCTGCAAGTGAGGTAGCATTTTCTATGCATCTTCAATCTGGTTTTCCCATGTCCTATTTCCATATATTTTGATGTACTCTTGTGTTTAGTCTTTTCCCACTCCACACAACCCTTCCTTAAAGGTGTTTTAGCCCTTCTAAGTTCAGTTTGAGTGCAAGACATACATCAGCTTCAAATCACAAAAGTTGCCTGCCTGAAAATTTATCACCTAATTCTCTAACAGCTTCCAAAGAATGCTTCTCTCACATCCCTCCTTCATCCAACCAATATTAAGTTCTTCCTTCTTTGGTTCCAAATACCATAAATACTCATTATATTACATTTTTACAATGGTTTGTTTATTTTCAATATATTTATTGCTTATTTAAAACTTGTTTTTATTGTTTGACTGATTTTTATTGCTCTTGGTGAAAATCATTTGATTGTTTTGTGTTGGATCATAATTTCTTCCTCCAAAATTCATGAAAATATTTTACACATTTAATGGATTTTTAATTTGTAGCAGATATTTCAGAAACAAAGTCATAAAAGTTAGAGATCATCATCATTTTAGCAAAATGCAAAAAGTAAAACTAGCAATGAACTTAAGTTGCCTAGAAAAAGGGATATTCATTCTAAGCAGGCTTGGGAGGAGACAATGTTTTATTCTTGAGGGCAAAAATCCAGAAAAATTAACACAAATATAACTTTGATATTTGTAGAATAAATATTCAGTTCCATTCAGTATTCAATAAATAAAAAGTCAGTTTTCCCTAATATAATGAACTACTGAAGTCTTCAGTTTATAAAATTCAAAATCCATTGCTACGTACACAATGCCTTGGGTACATATTGAAATTCATAGCACTATTTGTTATATCCTGCACCAACCACAAGGCTCCTAATTATTCCTTGAACATGTTAGTTGGGAGGTACACTCCTGCTTTGGCATCTTTATTTATATGTTCCTTCTTCTACCAAATATCCATTTGATTTACTCCATTACTTCCTTCAGGTCTTTGCTCAGATATTAACTTCTAAAATAAGGCTCATGAAGACCATCAGTTGATACTTCAACTTGTACTTCCCTCATCCTGTCTAGCATTCCTAGATCCTTTTTCCTCTTCTACATTTTATTTTTCAATAGAATATATCACTATCTAATGTACTATATAAATTATTGTTAAATTATAATATGGCTTATACAAAAATACTTATTGTGGTTAATAAGGTCTATTGTTTAATATCTGTCTTCTCCACTGGAATGTAATCTCACTGAGAGTAGAAATACTTACCTTTTTATTAACTCACATAGTTCAGGCATTCAATGAATATTTGTTGACTAAATGAATGCATGGATTATTCAGATTATTGGGCAATTAGATTTTGTTTACCTATATTTGTCAAGGTCATCTCTATTGTTTAGGATCTAAAATAAACACTGACATTAAAAATAAAGCTTAATATAGAATCCAGGATGATGGTAGACAAAAAATGTTTGTTTAATTTGAACCAAAAAATAAACTTTTATTTCCAAATTAACAATGAATTGAATACCTATTTTTATATATTCCCTTGTGATACTTAAGTTGAGGGAAAAAAATCCAACCTTCCTCCCCAGCAAAAAAGTGTGAGAGGATACAAGAATAGACAAGTAATATTTGGGGGAATGATAATGATATAAAGAAATTAGCAGGAAAAAATAACCTGAACACCAAACCAGAACAAATGAAGTCTAATAAGAAGCAACTTTAGTCTCTTTATAGAAGCTCCCTAGTTGTCAGGCTTTGTATGTTCCTGATAACTAAGAAGGACAAAGAGAGATATGACTGAAACAGGGAATTTTTAAGAAAGCCTATGTAAGGAAGGTAAATCTCAGGATGTCTTTTAAATATGGAGCCAGTTGAGTACTTACTCTTTTTGCCAGGTTTATTCTATGAAGAAACTTAACTAGAAAGGTTCAGGCTCAGGATCCTCAGTCAAAGAGTAACGCAGGGAAAAGGCAAATACTGAAAGACCGGGATTAAATGACAATCTTTAAATTGAAAAATTTTAAATCTCCAACTTCTCTGGGGATGTTCAGTTTTAGAACAATGGTAGTCACATGTAAACATTTACTCTCTTCCATCACTCCACCCCAGTCAGAAATAGTCCTAGAAAAAAGACTATTGAACACTGATATTTAGGAATTCCCTTCCTGGAAATCCTAACAATTGGCAAGTTCCCAGTCCATGATCATATTCCCAGAAAGTTTAACCTGCTATGTAATACCTCAGAATTATATATGAATGGACATTTAAGAATCATTGGAAAAAAAGGAAAAAAAAAAAGAATCATTGGAGATTTGAAGAAAGACAGTGAGAGATAACAATCAAACTAGAAATAAAAACAAATCCTTGGGTAAAAAACTAGAGATAATCTCTGAGGATATAGTATTTTCAAAATGGTGAGATATTTTTATCCATGAAACAGAAATTATCTATAAAAAAGAAAGGACATGAAATATATTTTTGGAACTAAAATGTGAGTCAAAATATATAAATCTTGTTCATTTTAATATGGCTAAGAATGTTAGATGTAAGTAATCTTACAGATATTTTAGCAACACCAACAGTAACAAAAGCAGATGGAAAAAAGGGCATGTTAAATTGGAAAGAAAAACAAGAAAACTAGAGTCTGGTCCAATATACAACTAATACAAATCCCACAAGGAGAGAACAGAGAAAAAGGAGGAAAGAGAACAACTGAAAGCTAATACAAGTAAGTATCCTAGACTTAAGGGAACGGATTTCTAGATTGAGGGTATCTAGAACAAATGATGAATAAATCACACACTTTGAAACTGTTGTTGTACCTGAAGTTGGGAAGGTCTAGAATTTAGTCTACTTACGTGTTAATCTGTGTACAGACCTCCAGATGAGAGATTGAACCTTTTATTACACATGACAGAGAAGTATCATAATAGTAGTCCCCCACATCTCAATTTCTCAAAGAGTTAGGACAGAGCCTGCTCTAACCTGCATGTTCAGTAGGGTTTGCAACACAAAAGAGGAACTTCCAAATTCTCATAGCTATACAGAAAGGATGGTACATCTGGCCCTCTCACCTCTGGGAGAGGGATCATTTGCTCTGGAAGAGGAGAAAATCTCTACCTTTTCTTCATCTCTCTGTAATCTGAATAAATATCTTCAGGAAAGAGAAGACATTAAATTTCCCCAGAGAAATAGACAATCTCTAATGTCCAAAGCATGTTTGCCCTTCAAGCACACCTTTAACCTAGGTTGTCAGTAATCTCTGCTCAGTAAGTCATAAAAATGCAGAAATGTGAAAATATTCATGGAGCATTGTCTCCCAAAACATAGTTTCAAACCTCTGAAGAATGAAAATAAAGTGAGGATGCTAATAAAGATAGAAAAAAAAAAAGACAAACATGGCATTTGATTCCCCAACAAAACCATCAGAAGGAAGAAGACAAAAGTGCAATGTCTTCAAAATTCTAAAGAAAGATAATTTTCAACTGGGATTCATAAAAACCTTAATTAACAATGATGATAAAATAAGAAAATTTTCAAGCTTAAATATCTCAAAAATGTACCATTTATACGAATCATTATCAATACTTTTCTGGAAACTACATTCTAGCAAAATGAAGAAAAAAAAAACTGATACAAAGAAGAAGATAAGCAAGAGAAAGAGCCAGCTGTGCCACTGGCCTAGAGAATTAGGGTACTACAAATAGGGACAAAAGAATGGAGAGGCCAAAAGGATTGAATTCAGTAAGGAAAATTAATTGGAACTGATATATCACCTGATGTGCTTCACCATGTGGGAAATTGTATTCTGATAGAACGTTTGGAAGTATTATGAATAGCAATATAAAATTAGGAAAGAAATGAAAACTTGAAGTAAATAACTCTAGGAAAAAAATGTACAGAAAGAAAAGATTGTCATAGTACACTACTTGACACAACTCTGAAAGTTTATACAGCCCCAATTAAGTAGAAAGAGAATATTGAAATAACTAAATAGTATGACATATCCACATTGGTAAGGCAATGTAAGAAAATTACGTTGAAACACATTATTTATAAACATGAAGGCAATAACCACAGGAAATAACTAAAATATTGAAAATCTTTCTCTCTAGGGAGTGGAAATAGAGTGGGATGGATAAAATGTACAAGTGCTCATAAGTACTATTTGAATTTTTAAATCACTGTGTATTTTCCTTGGTAAAATAATAAAAATGTAACCATTAAGGCAGAACAAAAGAGGAAATATTGTACCTTAAAATTACAGTACTATAATAAATTTCAAGATTTACACTAAGCAATTTTTCAAAATATTATTTAATTAGCAGCAATGCAGAAGTCGTTGAAATAGTAGTTAATTTTTACTGGAACCAAGATTCTCTCCTTTTTTTTTTTTTCAATATGAGAATTATCAATTGAAATGAACTCCAGTGATATAGCTAATGAATTGAAGATGCTTTGATAGAAATATATTGTCATTTCCTTATTTACAAGAAAGGCCACAATTATGATGTCTATGATATTTAGTTGATGACAATGATCACATAGCAACATGTTCATGGTTTAGTCCAAATTATTTATGTAAAAAATGTAGAAATTATTCATATTTCTATAATTGATCACTTCCCTTTTGTTAGCAATACCATTAATTCTCCAGTATAGTCATGAGTTGTGCTGTTTATCATAATGTAGTAAAGCTCAATTGGTAACTCTGAAGACTGGTGAATAGAGATGATATTTTTAATTTGCTGGAGACATTAAATTAATCTGAGAAGAATTACATGTCTAATGTTTTTGAATTTGAGAATTTTTTTTTTTCCTACATATGACTCAGCATAGCATTTCATTCCCTTCAGAACCTCAGTAATGGTAGTTCCAGCCATTCAAACTCCTCTTTTAAGACTATTTCCTTTAAGGGACTTCTTCCAATCAAGCATTATGGAAAGACTAAACACATTGTTCTTATAAATATAAGTATGAAACAAATCACCTCCTTGTGAAATCTATAACACATTTTAAGTGGATACAAAACAGTGAAGCATAAATATGCATCACGATCATGAAGATAAGCTGTTCTTGCCTCTAGGGAAGGTGTGAATATAGATTGATGTATAAAGTGCAACTATATGGACTCACCCCTAGAGGATAAAAATGCATCTTATTTTGATTGTTTTCCAGTGGATTTGGCAAGATTAAATTAACAAAGTTTAGAGAATGCACTTAGATTATTCAGACCAAAATAGTTGCAGTGTAATGCAGTGAACATTGTAACTGACATATTTAATGCATTTTGAAACTCCTCTCATAATATTCTGCTCTCTGCACTAAAATAATTAATTAACTTTTAGGGTGACATTAACATCATCTACCTTAATAATGTAACACTAATTTTTCATTGTGAATGACAAAAGACAAAGTAGGAAATATGATGATACTGATTTTTTTACCAAGTGATTTACCAGATTCAGCTTCTAGGGACCAGAAAGAAGGAGCAGTCACTCAAAAAGTCTCCTGTAGCCGGAATTCAAGGGTTGGCATATTATTTAGTGTTCTGGTTTAAATGTAGGTACACCAAATTCCCAAACAGAATTTTGTATAACTTTATCAATATTTCTATTTTTGCACTTATGAAGCAGTATTTTATAGTTTGTTATAGACTTTTCAATTTCTTCTACTTTATTTTCTAAGATTGAGAAATATATCCCTAACTTATTTTAATTCATAAAAATTAGACCAGTGATTTTATGTAATAGGTGCTAAATAAATGCTTGGCAAATGAAGAAAAGTTAATAGGGAATGATATTTTGGAGATGGGTAGCTCAACTCATTTTTATATATTAGAGACTTTCTAGTATTTGAATCCCCAAGAAATATCTATATAAACATTATTTAAACAAACACAGATTTCAGTCACAAAGTATCTGAGGATTGTGTTTAAATTTTTCACTTAATACCTTTGAAGAACTCTTCTCTAGGTGAACAAAGACCCCATTTAGCCGAGTCAAACAAATAAATTCCTGTCTTAAATCTGTTCTAAGTCTCACCAATGTATTAGAATATATATGATCAGTCATCTGGTCTTTTCTAAACATTTTTCTATCTTAGCATCTTTGATTTAACATTTTAGGCTCTTCTCACTCTCTGTTGCTGATTCTTACTCCATTAAATGTTGAATTGCACCAGGACTTATCATGAACATTCTGATTTTCTCTATATAAATTATTTTTCTTTCTGGTATCATCTCCAGCCTTGCTCCAAACACCATTTTCATTGATGACTCTCAGCCTCCTCTCTCAGATGAGAACCAAATGTTGATTTGTCTCTATTCCTAAATCTAATAGCCCTCTCAAATTTAATATGCCATAAAAAAAAGATCATTTGATTACCAATCCCATCCCTGATTTTTTTCTTTATACACTTTTTCATCTTAGGAGGTGCCATCACTGTATACTCAGTTGCTTGAGTCTAAAACTAGCAGGCATTCTTAATTTCTCCCTTTTCTCATTCCTCATACCAAGTCTTCTAGATTCCATCTTAATGCCAAACTCAAATCCATCCAATTCTCTATGCCTGCCACCACCACTAAACTCAAGTTAAGATTTTCTCATCTGGACCTTAGAAATTGTCTCCTAATCACATTCTCTGCTCCAATTTTTGCCCCACCCTTCAACCTATTTATTATATAGAAGCCAGAGGATTTATTTTAAAAGCATAAGTCAGACAGTGTCTCTAAAGCTTACAACCTCTTAAGAGATATATGATATACTCAGAATATAATCCACGCTCCTAACTTGGAGGGCTCTATACAGGTATATCTCATTTTACTGCATGTTGCTTTATTGCACTTCACATATAGGTGTCTTTTAAAAATTGAAGGCAACTCGGCATTGAGCAAGTCTACTGGTGCCATTTTTCTAACAGTACTTGCTCATATTATGTCTGTGTCACATTTTGTGTAATTATTTCAATATTTCAAACTTCTTATTATGATTATATTTGTTATGGTGATCTGCGATCAGTGATCATTAATGTTACTATTATAATTGTTTTGAGGTACCTCGAACCACACCCATATCATATGGTGAACTTGATCAATAAATGTTGTGTTGTGTGTGTTCTGACTACTCCACTGACTAACCATTCCCCCAACTCTCTCTTTCTTCTCAAGCCTCCCTATTCCCTGAGACACAACAGTATTGAAATTAGGCCAATTAATAACTGCAGTGGCCTCTAAGTGTTCAAGTAAAAGGAATAGTCACACATCTCTCAATTTAAATCAAAGGTTAGAAATGATTAAGCTTAGTGAGGAACGTGTGTCCAAAGCAGGGAGAGGTTAAAAGCTAGGCCTCTTGTGCCAAACAGATAGTCAAGCTGTTAATGCAAAATAAAACTTGAAGGAAATTAAAAGTGCTACTCCAGTGAACACACAAATGGTAACAAAGTGAAACATCCTTATTGCTGATAAAGAGAAAGTCTTAGTGTTCTGGATAAAAGATCAAATCAGCCACAATATTCCCTTAAACCAAAGTCTAATCCAGAACAACGTCTTAACCTTCTTTAGTTCTATGAAGGCTGAGAGAGCCAAGATAGGCACAGAAGAAAAGTTTGAAGATATCTGAGATTGGTTTAAGAAAAGAAAGCCCTCTCCATAACACAAAAGTGCAAGGTGAAGCAGCAAGTGCTAATAAAGAAGATCTAGCAAGTTATCCAGAAGACCTAGCTAAGATAATTAATAAAGATGGCTAAAATAAACAACAGATTTCCAGTGTAGACAAAACAGCCTTATATTGGGAGAAGATGCCATACAGGACTTCCATAGCTAGAGAGGAGAAGTCAATGCCTGACTTCAAAGGACAGGCTGACTCTCTTGTTAGGGGCTAATGCAGCTAGTGACTTGAAGTTGAAGCCAATGTTTATTTACCATTCTGAAAATCTTAGGGCTCTTAAGAATTATGCTAAATCTACTCTGCCTGTGCTCTACAAATGGAAAAACAAAGCCTGGATGACAGCACATATGCTCATAACATTATTTACTGAATGTTTCAAGCTCATTGCTGAGACCTACTGCTCAGAAAAAAAAAAAAATCTTTCAAAATATGATTGCTCATTTACAATGCACCTGTTCTCCCAAGAGCTCTGATGCAGATGTACAATAAGATTCATATTGTTTTCATGCCTGCTAACACAATATCCATTTTGCAGCCTATGAATTAAGGAGTCATTTTGACTTTGAAGTCTTAATATTTAAGAAATGCATGTCGTAAGGCTCCAGCTGCCACAAAGAGTGATTCCTCTGATGAATTGGGCAAAGTGAATTGAAAACCTCTAGAAAGGAGTCACCATCTGAGATGTCATTAAGAACATTCATGATTCGTGGAAAGAGGTCAAAACATGAACATTAACAGGAGTTTGAAGAGGTTGATTCTAATTCTCATGGATGCTTTTGAGGGGTTCAAGACTTCAGTGGATGGACTTCCCTGGTGGTGCAATGGTTAAGAATCCGCCTGCCAATGCAGAGGACATGGGTTTGAGCCCTGGTCTGGGAAGATCCCGCATGTTGCAGAGCAACTAAACCCGTGTGCCACAACTGCTGAGCCTGCACTCTAGAGTTCATGAGGCACAACTACTGAAGCCCATGTACCTAGAGCCTGTGCCCCACAACAAGAGAAGTCACTGCAATGAGAAGCCCATGCACCGCAATGAAGGGCAGCCCCGACTCACCACAACTAGAGAAACCTGTGCACAACTATGAAGACCCAATGCAGCCAAAAATAAATAAATAAATTAATTAATTAAAAAAATATAAAGTATCTTTATAAAAAATAAAAAAGACTTCAGTGGAGGAAGTAAATGCAGATATGATGGATGTAGCAAGAGAAGTAGAATTAGACTTGCAGTCTGAAGATGTAACTGAATTGCTCCAATCTCATGATAAAACTTGAATTGATGAAGGGTTGCTTCTTACAGATGAGCCAAGAAAGTGGTTTGTTGAGATGGAATCTACTCCTGGTGAAGATGTTGGGGAGATTGTAAAAATGACAAAAAAGGATTTAGAATGTTACATAAACATAGTTGATGAGGCAGTGGCAGGGTTTTAGAGGACTGACTCCAATTTTGAAAGAAGCTACTCTGGGTAAAATGCCATCAAACAGCATTGCATGCTAAAGAGAAATTATTTGTGAAAGAAGAGTCAATCCATGCAGCAAAATTCACTGTTGTCTTATTTTAAGAAATTGCCACGGCCACCCCAACCTTCAGCAACCATCACCCTGATCAGTCAGCAGCCATCAACATTCAGGCAAGTCCCTTCAACCAGCAAAAAGATTGTGATGCACTGAAGGCTCAGATGATGGTTAGCATTTTTAGCAATAATGTATTTTTTAATTAAGGCATGTATATTGCGTTTTCTTTTTTTAAAAAAATTAATTTATTAATTCATTTATTTTTGGCTGTGTTGGGTCTTCATTTCTGTGCGAGGGCTTTCTCTAGTTGTGGCAAGCGGGGGCCACTCTTCATCGCGGTGCACGGGCCTCTCACTATCACGGCCTCTCTTGTTGCGGAGCATAGGCTCCAGACGCGCAGGCTCAGTAATTGTGGCTCACGGGCCTAGTTGCTCTGCGGCATATGGGATCTTCCCAGACCAGGGCTCGAACCCATGTCCCCTGCATTGGCAGGCAGATTCTCAATCACTGTGCCACCAAGGAAGCCCCATACATTGCTTTTTTAGTCATAATGTTATTTCATGCTTAATAGACTATAGTATAGTGTAAATATAACTTTTATATACACTGGGAAACCAAAAATTCCTGGGACTCAATTTATTGTGGTGGCCTGGAATAAAACCTGCAATATCTCCAAGGTTCACCTGTACTTTCTGACTCTGCTTATCTCTCTAACATCATCTTGAACAATTATTATCCTCACTCACCAAGATCAAAGCACACTGGTGTATTTATTTAGTCAGTGAAGTGTTTGAATCAACAACTTTCTGGATTTAAACACTTAGCTGATCCTATATTGGATGTTTTTTGCCTGGACTGTTGTATAGTTGGCACTTTCATTTCATTCAGGTCTTAGTTCCTAAGTCACTTCCTAAACAGAATTGGCAGATAAAATACAGGATGTCCAGTTAAATTTGAACTTCAGATTAACAATATTTTTTAGTGTAGGAATGTTGCGTAGGACACAAATATAGAAATAAAAAATATGTTGGTTACCTTAAATTTAGATTCAAACGGTATTTGATCAATCTGGTAATCCAACTCCCAGAGGCCTCCTCTGGCCTACTTTATCTCACCCTGCATAATGTTTTATTGCACTTAACATATATTGTGATTGCTTTGTTCATTTATATATTTACTTCATTAGATTACAAAGTCCCAGGAGGACAGTGACTTTTTCTATCATTTTTAGTAGAATAACTTTCTTGACACATAGTAGGTACTCAATACATAATTCACTAATGAGTGAATTAAATCAATGTATTATTTTGAAAAGTATGCCAAATTAGAGCCAGAGGTCTGAGTTCTAGCCTGGCCTCTTACGCTCACCTTCTAATGACTTTATGCAAACTGCATAATTTTCTGAGGGTCAGACTTTTCATCTCTATATTGGGAAATCAATACCAGTTCTTCTTACTTCACAGAATGGTTAAAAACACTAAGTCCTATGTTTATAATATTTTTACGTTTTCTAAAGTGCTAAAATAAAAAAAAAATTAACACTATGAAAAACACAATGAAAATAAATACTGTTAAAATGTCCATACTACCCAAAGCAATATACAGATTCAATGCAATTCTTATGTCATTTTTCACAGAAATAGAAAAAAACAATCCTAAAATTATTTTATGGAACCATAAAAGACCCAGACCAGCCAAAGCAATCTTGAGAAAGAAGAACAAAGCTAGAGGTATTGTGCTTCTTTATTTCAAAATATATTAAAAGATAAAGTAATTAAAACAACATCTCCAACACATATAAACAGCCCATGCAACTCAGTATTAAAAAAACAAACAATCCAATCCAAAAATGGGTGGAAGACCTAAATAGACATTTCTCCAAAGAAGACATACAGATGGCCAACAGACACATGAAAAAATGCTCAACATCACTAATTATTAGAAAAATGCAAATAAAAACTACAGTGAAGTATCACCTCACACCAGTTAGAATGGGGATCATTAGAAAATCTACAAACAATAAATGCTGGAGAGGGAGTGGAGAAAAGGGGACCCTCTTGCACTGTTGGTGGGAATGTAAGTTGATAGAGACACTATGGAGAACAGTATGGAGGTTCCTTAAAAAACTAAAAATAGAATTACCATATGAGCCAGGAATCCCACTACTGGGAATATACCCAGAGAAAACCATAATTCAAAAGGACACATGCACCCCAATGTTCATTGCAGCACTATTTACAACAGCTAGGTCATGGAAGCAACCTAAATGTTCATTGACAGATGAATGGATAAGGAAGGTGTGATACAAACATACAGAGGAATATTACTCAGCCATAAAAGGAATGAAATTGGGTCATTTGTAGAGACGTGATGAACCTAGAGACTGTCATACAGAATGAAGTAAGTCAGCAAGAGAAAAACAAATATTGTATATTAACACATATGTGTGGGCTCTAGAAAAATAGTACAGATGAACCCGTTTGCAAGGCAGAAATAGAGACACAGATGTAGAGAAAAAACATATGGACACTAAGGGGGAAAAGTCAGAGGTGGAGGGCTGGGATGAATTGGAAGATTGGGATTGACATATATACACTAATATGTTTAAAATAGATAACTAATAAGAACCTGCTGTATGGCACAGGGAATTCCACTTCTCTGTACAGTAGAAACTAACACAACATTGTAAAACAACTATACCCCAATAAAAAAAGAAAATAAAAAAAAGGAAAAAAGAAACAAAAGAGCATGGTATTGGCATAAAAACAGACACATAGATAAATGGAACAGAATAGAGAGCCCATAAATAAACCTACATATATATGGTCATTCTTTAATGACAAAGGGGCCAAGAATTTACAATGTGGGAAGGACAGGCTCTTTAATGAATGGCGTTAGAGAAACTGGACAGCCACATGCAAAAGAATGAAACTGGACCACTATCTTACACCAGACACAAAAATTAACTCAAAATGGATTAAAAACTCTGATGTTAAGACATGAAATCATAAAACTCCTAGAAGAAAACATAGGCACTATGCTCCTTGACATAGGCCTTGGAAATAATATTTTGAAACTGACACCAAAAGCAAAAGCAACAAAAGCAAAAATAAACAAGTGGGACTACATCAAACTAAAAAGCCTCTGAATAGCAAAGGAAATCATCAACAAAATGGAAAGGCAACCCACTGAATGGGAGAAAATGTTTGCAAATTGTATGTCTGTTAAGGGGCTAATATCCAAAACATGAAGAACTCATACAATTCAATAGCAATAAAACAATCCAATTTATCAATGGGCAGAAGATCTGAATAGATATTTTTCCATAGAAGACATATAGATAGCCAACAGGTACATGAAAAGATGCCCTACATCAATAATCATTAGGGAAATGCATATCGAAACTACAATGAGATATCATGTCATACCTCTTAGAATGGCTATTACATAGACAAGAGAAAATAAGTGTTGGCAAGGATGTGGAGAAAAGGAAACACTTGTGCACTGTTTCTGGAAATGTAAATTGGTACAGCCACCATGGAAAATAGTATGGAGGTTCTGCAAAAAATTAAAAATAGAACTACCATATGATCCAGCAATTCCACTTCTGGGTACCTATCCAAAGAAAATGAAAACATTAACTTGAAAAGAATCTATATATATAAATATATAGCCTGCATATTCATTGCAACATTATTTACCTAGCCACAAGATATGGAAAAAACCTAGGCGTACACTGATGGATGAATGCATAAATAAAATGTGAAACATATACATAAATTAAATATTATTCAATCATAAAATAGAATGAAATCTTGCCATTAAGGACAATATGGATGGACCTTTAGGGCATTATGCTAAGTGAAACAAGTGAGACAGAGAAAGACAAATACCATATGGTCTGTCTTATATGTGGAATAAAATAAATAAAGAAATAACAAGCTAAATAGACACAGAGAACAGATTGGTGGTTTCCAAAGGGGGAGGAGGGTAGAAGGCAGAGAAATGAGTAAACTGTTGTTGTGGTGTTTGGGTATTTTTTTGTTTTTTTGTTTAAGCAAATTAAATTTTATAATAACCTCTTATTACCAAATCCAATGGCAAATTTTCAGATTCTGTTTTGCTTTTTTCCCCAGTTTTATTGAGACATAATTGACATACATCACTGTATTGTGAAATTATTACCACAATAAGTTTAGTTAGCATTCATCATCTCATATAGATACAATAAAAAGAGAAAGCACAAAAAGAATTATTTTTCTTTGTGATGAGAATTCTTACAATTTTCTCTTTTAACAATTTTCTTATGTTTCACACATCAGTGCTAAATATAGTCACTGTGCTGTATATTACACCCCTACTACTTATATATCTGTACCTGGAAGTTTGTACCTTTTGACCACCTTCCTCCAATTTCCCCTCACCCACCCCCAGATACTGTTTTTCTTGAATTCCTAGGAGTATTCAACAATGTTAACCACAAAAAGAACACCTATAATGAACATATAATAATTTTTAAAATTCCAGTTTGCCTGATGATATCTGATACAGGAGAAGATATAAGTTGCATCTTAATGCAATTCAAGACTAAAGATATAGCTTTACTAGGTGAAAAGAATCTGTAAAACTGTTTAAAGGAAAGGTAGACTATGTCTTTCATTTTCTTTAACTTCTCTGTTATCACCTCAAATATAAGCAGCTAAGGTTGGGTGGAACTGAATTGAATGTGGCATACGTTTTTCAGACTCTTCATTAGTCATTGGGGGGATGAGTGTTACACTAAAATTTTAGTTCAGTAAGTAGAAAAACTAACTGCTGTCAATGTGTGAGCATCACAGATCTGCAGTGAAGAGGAAAGGTGCTGTTTTAAAACCCCTTGGAGCCCAGAAGAGATGTGTCTATAGGAAAGATGTACAGTCACATATTCCCATATTCTCTGGGCTATTTTCCAACTAAACCTGTGGAACGAGACAGCTGTGCCCTTTAATATGTTCCCTATTGCCTCTTTATATGGTTAGTTCCAAATGAGATATTTTGCCTGGTGCTTGGATTGTCACTTTATGAATTCATGTCTAGTTTTGTGGAAGCACAATGTTTTGGTTTAATATTTATTGATCTCTCACAATACATTAGGAGTGATACAGAAAATGCACACAACTTGGTCCTCAATTTCTAGAAATTTATATTTTAAAGTAAAGTATTACACATATTGGTTACAAGTAAATATTATAGACACAAAAACACTCTACTCTTTTTGTTGGTGACTGTAAAATGTATTTGTCTGATATGACAAATCATCATAAGTAATTTGGAGGAAAGGGGTGATCAATAGTTTTAATGAAACCAATTTTTCAGCCAATGGAGTTAGACTTTCTGATGACTTGCTTAGAATGTTTTGGATTTGTCATTGGATGGCATTCATTTGGTAAACGTTTTATTGAAAATAAATAAACCAAATGTGTTTCCTTCAATATCTTTGGACACTAGACAATTTTCTTCTTAAGGAATTTATTCCCAATGTACAGCATTTACAAAGAAAGCAGAAACTATTTCTTAATTGATGTCATTAACAAATTAAAATGTAAGTGAATAGAAAATTAACTTACAATGGGAAAAAAAGGCAAATGTCCATGTCTCAGCATTATGGTTAGTACTCTAAGACATTAATTAATGTATGTATGCTTTACTCTCTGAGGTAATTATGATTATCACCTTTTTACAGAAAAGGTAACTAAAGTTTTTCAAAATTAAGTAAATTATCAAAATTCTCAGTTCAAACAAGTTGCAAAGCCAGAAATCAAAACCCAAATCTTGCTGAATCCAACCTGAAATTGTTCATGAGTACTCTCCTAAACAAACATAAGAGAAAAGATCTGATGACATTGTGGAATGAAAGCTAGAATTGAATGAGTAATTTAAAAGTAGTTTAAAAAGCAACTGAACAGTTGGAGAAAAATGACAATTCAATTGTGTTCATAAATTTCCTCAAATCCCCTTATAGAAACAAACAGAGCCATTGGGATGGCAATAAAAAGGGGAAAAAAATCAATAAAACTAGTGGCATAATATGCCCAAGTACCCCAGAATATAAGTGGGTCTTCTAAATCACTTATAAGAAGGAGATCTGTAAGATCCACAGTGGTGCAGAGGATAATGAAGGGAAGATAAATAAGACCCTTGCATTCAGGCAGTGGGGAAAATGACATCAAAATGGTGGACACTGGTTTAGGGTCACACCCCAGCCACACTTGAAACTGTCTCTTGGCTGGTGCCATCACTGAGTTTTTCACAGACTATTTCATTAATCTGTCAAGACAGTGGTTTCTGGATGATGGAGCATATGGTAGGATCAGTGAATTCCACAGGCTTGATTGACTGCTGTCCTTTCTTTTTGTAAAATGTGTTATTCAGTCAGAGGCAATGTTATGGGACACCATGTTTATGAATAAGGCATTTCTGTAAGTCTATAGATGATAATGCTGGAAAAAGAATTGAGAACCACAGGAAAAATATGTATCTGGAATAAACTCCTAATCCCATATGGAAAAAAACTCTCTCCTCACCAGGATAATTATTTCTAAAGGAATCCATTTTGCACAGTAACTAGAAGTCAAAAGTAAATTGATACCAATGAATGTAACTTTTAAAAAAAATTGGTGCCATAAAAACACATAACAATTGTTTCATGATTGTATATACTTTTTGGGATTTACACTAAGTCAATAGTTTTAAAAAATCTTAAATTGTGTCATGTTCTTAATTTTCATAAGGACAATGGTATTTTGAAGTATTATTAAATATAATTATAAGTTAAACCAAACAAGGAATAATCTAAAAGTCATTACGAGAAAAGATTTTGTGTGTACACAAAATAAATACAAATATAAAACAGAAGAAATTAATTAGACTTAAATTAGAAAAGTATAAACATTTTTCTATTTTTCTAAATAATAATTTTTTTTTAGTTCTGTCTTTCTAAAAGTTCTAGAATCATGACAAACCAATAGCAATGAGCACATGAAGCATTTAGATTGTAATCTCTAAATATGATTTTTCACTGAAAGAATAAGAGTTCTTCAGAAATAAGTGATTCTAGATCTGGGTCAGGAAATATACAAGATCAGCCTGGAGCAATTTATTTTGTCAGAAAGCATGGACAATATCATTATCCTAAAATAATATAGAAGCCAAGTTGAAGGGAAATCACTGGCCAAGGCTAATAATTGGACCATCAAACAAAATAAAGACTGTAACTCACTGAAACATATGCAATTAGTTATTCTGCAAATGATAAATGCATGAATGTAATCAAGCACTGATACTGCATTTCCTGTACAATACAATTTCAGGGTAACTATAGCTGATGAGCAAAATTTCTTAAATGAAGGACTCCAGGTAGTAATTGCAGAAGCAGTGATAGAATTAGAAAATCATCATTTCCAATCCCTAGCAAAATAATTAATCTAGACAAAACACATCAAAACTAGCTGGAAAAATAGTGATAGGAGACAATGGATGAATCAGGAAAACAACATCAGAAATTATTGATCAAACTTGACTAGATATCAGAAAATCAGACATGATAACCTGATTTGCTGAAACACAATATACACAGATCTGCTAAAGTATTTTACCCCCAAAATTATTAATAAAAATATTAATCAGGCCTATATAAAGAACAACTGGTCTATAAGAAATATAGAAAATACAGGTATATGTTAGAAAATGCCACAAAGTTGAAATCAGCCAAATATTACACAACAAATTATCTAACCTGTTCAACCAATAAATAGAATAAGAATGAGAGGAGGGGAATATGTTACAGAGTATAAGAAACAAGAAATATACCAGACACATTCAACAAAGATATTCAAATGGACAACAGGTACAAGAAAAGGTGCTTGATACCACTAATCATCAGAGAAATGCAGATAAAAATCACATTGAGATGTCACCTCATAGCTGTCAGAATGGCTATTATCAAAAAGACAAGAGATAAAAATGTTGAGGGGATGTGGAGAAAAGGGAACAATTGTACACTGATGGTGGCAATATAAATTGGTTCAGCCACTATGGAAAACAGTATGGATGTCCTTCAAGAAATTAAAAATAGAACTACAATATGACCCAGAAATCCCACTTCTGGGTATATATCTGAAGGAAGCAAAACCAGATCTCTAAGATATATCTGTACTCCCGTGTTCACTGCAGTATTATTCAAAATAGTCAAGGTCTAGAAACAACCTAAGTGTTCATCAATAGATGAATATATCAAGAAAATGTAATACATGTATATAAATGAAAATGTTTATATATGAATATGGAAACAGCTATATATAAATATAGAAATAGTTATATAAATGTATATAAATATATTTATAGAAACATACATGGAATATTTTTCAGCCTCATAAAAGAAGGGAGAGGACCTTCAAGATGAAGGAGGAGTAAGATGTAGAGATCACCTTCCTCCTCACAAATACATCAATAATACATCTATATGTGGAACAACTCCTAAAGAACACCTACTGAATGCTGGTAGAAGATCTCAGACTTCCCAAAAGGCAAGAAACTCCTGACTACCTGGGTAGGGCAAAAGAAAAAACAGAGGCAAAAGAATAAGGATGGGACCTGCACTTCTGGGATGGAGTTGTGAAGGAGGAAAGGTTTCCACACACTAAGAAGTCCCTTCACTGCAGGAGACAGGGGTTAGACGAAAGGGGGGAAGCTTCAGAGTCACGGAAGAGAGCACAGCAACAGAGGTGCAGAGGGCAAAGCAGAGAGGTTCCAGTAAAGAGGATCAGTGCTGACCACGACTCACCAACCTAAGAGGCTTGTCTGCTCACCCGCCAGGGGGGTGGGGACTGGAAGCTGAGGCTCGGGCTTCGGAAGTCAGATCCCAGGGGGGGACTGGGGTTGGATGTGTGAACACAGACTGAAGGGGGCTAGTGAGCCACAGCTAGCTGGGAAGGACTCCTGGAAAAAGTCTGGAACTGCCTAAGAGTCAAGAGACCATTGTTTTGGGGTGTGCAAGGAGTGGGGATTCAGAGCACCAGCTAAGCAAGCTTCAGAGACAGGCGAGAGCCACGGCTATCAGCACAGACACCAGAGACAGGCATGAAACAATAAGGCTGCTGCTGTAGCCACTAAGAATCCTGTGTGCAAGCACAGGCCACTGTCCACACATCCCCTCCCAGGAGGCTGTGCAGCCCACCACTGCCAGGGTCCTGTGATCCAGGGAAAACTTCCCCAGGAGAACATATGGCATGCCTCAGGCTGTTGCAAGGTCACGCCAACCTCTGCTGCCGCAGACTCTTCCTGCATTTGATACACCTCCCTCCCCCTGGCCTGAGTGAGCCAGAGCCCCCGAATCAGTCGCTCCTTTAACCCCCTCCTGTCCAGGTGAAGAACAGATATCAGAGGGCGACCGACACACAAAGGCAGGACCAAATCCAAAGCTGAACCCAAGGAGTTGTGCGAATAAAGAACAGAAAGGGAAATTTCTCTTTGCAGCCTCAGGAGCAGCACATTAAATCTCCATAATCAAGTTGATGTATCCTGCAACTGTGGAATACCTGAATAGACAATGAATCATTCCAAAATTGAGGCAGTGGACTTTGGGAACAACTGTAGAATTGGGGTTTGCTGTATGCGACTGACTATTTTCTGAGTTATATGATTATCTTAGTTTAGTTTTTACCACTTGTTATGATTGGTGGATTTGTTTATTGGTATGGTTGCCCTTGTCTTTATTTTTAATTACTTTTTAAAAATTAATAATATGTTTTTAGTATTTTATTTTAATCACTTTATATTATTTGTTTTTCTTTCCTTTTTTTTTCTCACTTTTCTTCTGAGCCATATAGCTGACAGGGTCTTAGTACTCTGACTGTGTGTCAGGCCTGAAGCACTGAGGTGGGACAGCAGATTTCAGGACATTGGATCACCAGAGCCATCCCAGCCCCATGTAATATCAATAGGTGAGAGCTCTCCCAAAGACCTCCATCTCAACGCTAAGACCCAGCTACACTCAATGACGAGCAATCTCCAATGCTGGACACCCCATGCCAAACAACTAGCAAGACAGGAACACAACCACACCTGTTAGCAAAGAGGCTACCTCAAATAATAATAAGTTCACAGACACCCCAAAACATACCACCGGACATGGTCCTGCCCACCAGAAAGACAAGATCCAGCCTCATCCATCAGAACACAGGCACCAGTCCCCTCCACCAGGAAGCCTACACAACTCACTGAGCCAATATTACTCACTCGTGGCAGACACCAAAAACAACAGGAACTACGAACCTGCAGTCTGCAAAAAGGAGACCCCAAACACAGTAAGTTAAGCAAAATGAGAAGACAGAGAAACACACAGAAGATAAAGGAGCAAGGTAAAAACCAACCAGACCAAGCGAATGAAGGGGAAATAGGCAGTCTACCTGAAAAAGAATTCAGAGTAATGATAGTAAAGATGATCCAAAATCTTGGAAATAGAATGGAGAAAATACAAAAAAAAGTTTAAAAAAGGACCTAGAAGAACTAAAGAGCAAACAAACAATGATGAACAACATAATAAAAAAAAAATGAAAAATTCTCTAGAAGGAATCAATAGCAGAGTACCTGAGGCAGAAGAACGGATAAGTGGCCTGGAAGATAAAATAGTGGAAATAACTATAAAGGAGCAAGGTAAAAACCAACCAGACCAAGTGAATGAAGGGGAAATAGGCAGTCTACCTGAAAAAGAATTCAGAGTAATGATAGTAAAGATGATCCAAAATCTTGGAAATAGAATGGAGAAAA
>NC_041214.2:125433021-125449817 GCF_002837175.3 Physeter macrocephalus
TCAGCAGAAACTCTGCAAGCCAGAAGGGAGTGACAGGACATATTTAAAGTGATGAAAGGGAAAAACCTACAACCAATATTACTCTACCCAGCAAGTATCTCATTCAGATTTGATGGAGAAATTAAAACATTTACAAACAAGCAAAAGCTAAGAGAATTCAGCACCACAAAACCAGCTTTACTACAAATGCTAAAGGAACTTCTCTAGGAAGGAAAAACAAGACAAGGAAAAGACATACAATAACAAACACCAAACAATTAAGAAAACGTTAATAGGAACATACATATTGACAATTACCTTAAATGTAAATGGATTAAATGCTTCAACTGAAAGACATAGACTGACTGAATGGATACAAAAACAATATGAATATAAATGCTGTCTACAAGAGACCCACTTCAGACCTAGAGACACATACAGTCTGAAAGTGAGGGAATGGAAAAATATATTCCATGCAAATGGATATCAAAAAAAAGCCGGAGTAGCAATTCTCATATCAGACAAAATAGACTTTAAAATAAAGACTATTACAAGGGACAAAGCAGAAATTTGATGGAGAAATTAAAACATTTACAAACAAGCAAAAGCTAAGAGAATTCAGCACCACAAAACCAGCTTTACTACAAATGCTAAAGGAACTTCTCTAGGAAGGAAAAACAAGACAAGGAAAAGACATACAATAACAAACACCAAACAATTAAGAAAACGTTAATAGGAACATACATATTGACAATTACCTTAAATGTAAATGGATTAAATGCTTCAACTGAAAGACATAGACTGACTGAATGGATACAAAAACAATATGAATATAAATGCTGTCTACAAGAGACCCACTTCAGACCTAGGGACACATACAGACTGAAAGTGAGGGGATGGAAAAAGATATTACATGCAAATGGAATGAAATTAAATATGGAAACACAAGCTTTAAATCACACATTAAACAACATGGACTTAACTGATATTTACAAGAAATTCCATCTAAAAACAGCAGGATACACTTTCCTCTCAAGTGCTCATGGAACATTCTCCAGGATAGACCATAACTTGGGTCACAAATAAAGCCTTGGTAAGTTTCAGAAAGTTGAAATCACATCATGTATCTTTTCTGACCACAACACTATGAGACTAGATATCAACTACAGGAATAAAACTATAAAAAATACAAACACATGGAGGCTAAACAATATGCTACTGAATAACCAAGGGATCACTGAGGAAATCAAAGAGGACATCAAAAAATACCTAGAAACAAATGACAATGAAAACATGATGACCCAAAACCTATGGGATATAGCAAAAGCAGTACTAAGAGGGACGTTTATAGCAATATAATCCTACCTCAAGAAGCAAGAAACTTCTCAAATAAACAACCTAACCTTACACCTAAACAATTAGAGAAAGAAGAACAAAAAATCCCCAAAGTTAGCAGAAGGAAAGAAATCATAATGATCAGATCAGAAATAAATGAAGAAAACAATAACAAAGATCAATAAAACTAAAAGCTGGTTCTTTGAGAAGATAAACAAAATTGATAAACAATTAGCCTGACTCATCAAGAAAAAAGGGAGAAGACTCAAATCAATAGATTTAGAAATTAAAAAGGAGTAGTAACAACTGATACTGCAGAAATACAAAGGATCATGAGAGATTACTACAAGCAACTATATGCCAATAAAATGGACAACTTAGAATAAATGGACAAATTTTTAGAAAACCACAACATTCCCAGACTGAACCAAGAAGAGATAGAAAATATAAAAAGACCAATCACAAGCACTGAAATTGAAACTATGATTAAAAATCTTCCAACAAACAATAGCCCTGGAACAGAGGGCTTCACAGGTGAATTCTACCAAACATTTAGAGAAGAGTTAAAGCCTATCCTTCTCAAACTCTTCCAAAATATAATAGAGGGAAGAACACTCCCAAACTCATTCTATGAGGCCACTATCACCGTAATACCAAAACCAGAGAAAGATGTCAAAAAAAAGAAAACCACATGCCAATATCACTGATGAACGTAGATGCAAAACTCCTCAACAAAATACAAACAAACAGAATACAACAACACATTAAAGGGATCATACACCATGATCAAGTGGGGTTTATCCCAGGAATGCAAGGATTCTTCAACATATGCAAATCAATCAGTGTGATACACCATATTAACAAATGGAAGGATACAAACCATATGATAATCTCAACAGACGCAGAAAAAGCTTTTGACAAAATTCAACACCAATCTATGATAAAAACTCTCCAGAAAGTAGGCAAAGAGAGGACTTACTTCAACATAATAAAGGCCATATATGACAAACTCAAGGTCAACATTGTTCCCAATGGTGAGAAACTGAAACCATTTCCACTAAGATCAGGAACAAGACAAGGTTGTCCACTATCACCACTATTATTCAAAATAATTTTGGAAGTTTTAGCCACAGCAATCAGAGACTAAAAAGAAATAAATGGAATCCAAATCAGAAATGAAGTTAAACTGCCACTGTTTACAAATGACATAATACTATACATAGAGAATCCAACAATGCTACCAGAAAACTACTAGAGCTAATGAATGAATTTGGTAAAGTAGCAGGATAGAAAATTAATGCACAGAAATCTCTTGCTTTCTTATACACTAATATGAAAAATTGGAAAGAGGAATTAAGGAAACACTCCCATTTACCATTGCAACAAAAAGAATAAAATACCTAAGAATAAACCTACCTAAGGAGACAAAAGATCTGTATGCAGAAAACTATAAGACACTGGTGAAAAAATTAAAAATGATACAAACAGATGGAGAGCTATACCATGTTCTTGTATTGGAAGAATCAACAGTGTGAAATGACTATACTATCCAAAGCAATCTACAGATTCAATGCAATCCCTAACAAACTACCAATGGCATTTTTCACAGAACTGGAACAAAAAATTGCACAATGTGTATGGAAACAAAAAAAGACCCCAAATAGCCAAAGCAATCTTGAGAGAGAAAAACAGAGCAGGAGGAATCATGGTCCCTGAGTTCAGACTATACTACAAAGCTACAGTAATCAAGATAGTATGGTACTGGCAAAAACCAGAAATATAGGTCAATGGAACAGGATAGAAAGCCCAGAGGTAAACCCTTGCACATATGGTCACCTTATCTTTGATAAAGGAGGCAAGAATATACAATGGAGACAAGATAGCCTCTTCAATAAGTGGTGCTGGTAAAACTGGACAGCTACATTTAAAAGAATGGAATTAGAACACTCCCTAACACCATACACAAAAATAAAATTGTTTAAAGACCTAAATTTAAGGCCAGCCATTATAAAACTCTTCGAGGAAAACATAGGCAGAACACCCTATGACATAAGTCACAGCAAGATCCTTTTTGACCCACCTCCTAGAGAAATGGAAATAAAAATTAAAATAAACAAATGGGACCTAATGAAACTTAAAAGCTTTTGCATAGCAAAGAAAACCATAAAAAAGACAAAAAGAGATCCCTTAGAATGGGAGAAAATATTTGCAAATTAAGCAAGTGACAAAGGATTAATCTCCAAAATATACAAGCAGCTCATGCAGCTCAATATCAAATAAACAAACAACCCAATCCAAAAATGGCGAGAAGATCTAAATAGACATTTCTCCAAAGAAGATATACAGATTGCAAACAAACACATGAAAGGATGCTCAACATTCCTAATCCTTGGAGAAATGCAAATCAAAACTACCATGAGGTGTCACCTGACACCAGTTAGAATGGCCATCATCAAAAATCTACAAAAAATAAATTCTGGAGAGGGTGTGAAGAAAAGGGAACCCTCTTGCACTGTTGGTGGGAGTGTAAATTGATGCAGCCACTATGGAAAACAGTATGGAGGTTCCTTAAAATACTAAAAATAGAACTGCCATATGACCCGGTAATCCCACTACTGGGCATACACCCTGAGAAAACCATAATTTGAAAAGATTCATGTACCACAGTATTCATTGTAGCACTATTTACAATAGCGAGGGCATGGAAACAACTGAAGTGTCCATCGACAGATGAATAAATACAGAAGATGTGGCACATATTTCCAATGGAATATTACTCAGCCATAAAAGGAAACGAAATTGAGTTATTTGTAGCCTAATCCTTGGAGAAATGCAAATCAAAACTACCATGAGGTGTCACCTGACACCAGTTAGAATGGCCATCATCAAAAATCTACAAAAAATAAATTCTGGAGAGGGTGTGAAGAAAAGGGAACCCTCTTGCACTGTTGGTGGGAGTGTAAATTGATGCAGCCACTATGGAAAACAGTATGGAGGTTCCTTAAAATACTAAAAATAGAACTGCCATATGACCCGGTAATCCCACTACTGGGCATACACCCTGAGAAAACCATAATTTGAAAAGATTCATGTACCACAGTATTCATTGTAGCACTATTTACAATAGCGAGGGCATGGAAGCAACTGAAGTGTCCATCGACAGATGAATAAATACAGAAGATGTGACACATATTTCCAATGGAATATTACTCAGCCATAAAAGGAAACGAAATTGAGTTATTTGTAGTGAGATGGATGGTCTTAGAGACTGTCATACAGAGTGAAGTTAAGTCCGAAAGAGGAAAACAAATACCGTATGCTAACATATATATATGGAATCTAAAAAAAAAATTTTTTTAAATGGTTCTGAAGAACGTAGTGGCTGGACAGAAATAGAGACGCAGACATAGAGAATGGACCTGAGGACACGGGGAAGGTGAAGGGTAAGCTGGACGAAGTGAGAGAATGGCATGGACATATATACACTACCAAATGTAAAATAGGTAGCTAGTGGAAGCAGCTGCATAGCACAGGGAGGTCAGCTCGGTGCTTTGTGACCACCTAGAGGGGCAGGATAGGAAGGGTGGGAGGGAGACACAAGAGGAAGTGGATATGGATGTATACATATAGCTGATTCACTTTGTTATGCAGAAAAAAACAACACAACTATGTAAAGCAATTATACTCCAATAAAGATGTTAAAAAAAAAAAGGAATTTTGTCACTTGTGACAAAAATTATGAACCCAGAGTGCATTATGCTAAGTAAAATGAGCCAGACAGAAAAAAACAAATAATGCATGGTATCACTTATATATGGAATTTAAAAATTAAAAAAAAAATGATGAACTCATAGAAACAGAGAGTAGAAAAGTAGTCACCAGGGAGTAGAGGGATGGGGAATAGGAATAGGTTGGTAAAAAGTTTCAAACTTTCACTTATAAGATGGGTAATTTCTGAGGATCTAATGTAACACGGTTACTATAGTTGATAACTCTGTATTGTGTAAGTGAACTTTGCTGAGAGTAGAATTTAAATGTTCTCACCAAAAAGAAAAGAAAGTTAATATGTGAGATAATGGATGTGGTAATTAACTCGATGGGCAGGGGACACTACCACAATGTATATGTGTATCGTTTCCATGATATATGTTTAAATATCTTACAATTTTATTTGCCAGTTATACCTCAATAAACTGAAAAGAAAATAATATGTCAAGCAAACAAACTCATTTAGCTCTTGATTGAAATATCTAGTGCAAAATAAATTTTTACAAATAAAAGTAATAGACCTGGAGTCTGTCATACAGAGTGAAGTAAGTCAGAAGGAGAAAAACAAATACCGTATGCTAACACATATATATGGAATCTAAGAAAAAAAATTGTCATGAAGAGATTAGTGGTAGGACGGGAATAAAACACAGACCTACTAGAGCATGGACTTGAGGACATGGGGAGGGGGAAGGGTAAGCTGTGACGAAGTGAGAGAGTGGCAGGGACATATATGCACTACCAAAAAAAAAAGTAATACAGAAATTTGAACAGAAACAAGGACTTAGAGTTGAGTAAATATTAACTCATTCAGTGAAATAACTTTGTTGATACCGTTTTTACAAGATCGATTTGTTGAAGGTAAATGTTGCAATATGCATTGGCAAAATAAAATCATATCTAGTATTTGTTTTAGGACAAAAACATCAAAATAATAATAATTGGAACAATTGAAGATTTTTTTAAATAATGGTGACTGTGTGAGTGTTTATAATACTCCTCTCTAATTTACAATTTTATAAAATATACAAAATATAATGGAAATTTTAAAAATATAGAAAATAAGAATCAGGTTGCTCCTCTCTATGGGCAAGTCTTTCTGAAGCTACACCTTGATAATGTTTTTCAATTTAACATGGAACTACCACATTTCAGGATTAGATAGAGTTTAGGCAAGAAAATTAATATTTAGGGAAGTTTATAGAGAAAGCTTGTAGTAATTAGATTTTATAAAAATAAAAACAATAATGTGAAGGAAATAGGGATACAATATCTTTCCATGTATACATTTTTATTATTTGCTCTGAAGTTATTAGTGGTCATATAATTTGTGAATAGAGAACTAGTGAAACTACTCCTGACTCTGCCACATTGCTGATGCACCTTGGTGTGTTAGTTTTCGTTATTGGCAGACATGCTGTGACCTCACTCTTACTCATAAAGTGAATTTCTTCTCCTCAATATCTTTATGCACACCCTGCACTTCTTCAAGTTTAAGACTCACCACCTCCATGAAGTATTTCCTGACCAGCACAGTTACCATTATTCTCCATTTTCTTTGACCTCCTTATACATAATTATGTCACTATTTACCATGTAACTACATATTGCGTTGTGTTATTTTAATAGTTTGTGCATTCTACTTCTTTCTTACTATTGAACCATAAATTTAGTGTTTAATCTTGTAATACTTATTTTGTATTAAAATTGTGACCATTGTAAAGCAATGATACTCCAATAAAGATGTTAAAAATAAAAGAACATCACTATTGATAAAAAAAATAAAAATAAATAAATAAGTTTGTGTGTATATTAATTTTTTCTCTATACTAGATCCTCCGTACATGTATTTGAATTTGTCTTCTTTATTATCTAACTTCATATTAGTTTTCCAATGAAGTTTATTCAGGGAATAATTTTTAACAATTTGGAAGAAAAGTAACCAAAATATACTGAACCCTAGTATGCCAAGTACCATGCTAGGTTCTTAATATATGATAAGTACTATTATGTTATTTTCCCAGGTTTAGAGAAGAGTAAGCTAATGATCAGAAAATACGTAATTTTCTAAGTTGCTAATAAATGATATAGCTGAGATCTGAACCCAACATCTGAATTACTAAAAGGTTTTTTAAAATTGTTTTTATTGTCTCTGTATGTGTGGAAGTAAAAAGTAACACAAAAATAGAGGGATAATAATAACATGAACACTTTAGTGGTATGAAATTGTTTTTCTATTTAAGAAAGAATGTTTTGTTCTATTTTCACACAAAATTCTTTTTGCTCTTCAAGAATTTTACTTCCTTCTTAGTGGCTTTCTTTCTAAAACCTGGTTTCCACCTTATTCGTGTACATTTCTTTAGCCTTGTGTGAGGATCAGTGACACACCACAGAAATGTATGGGTGTGAGTTCTTTTAATTTTTAATTAAAAATTGTAATTGCAATCAAGCCCTAAGAGATTAACACTCTCATGTTAAGACCCAGAACAGTGTGATTATCACCAGTATCTTCTCGCTAGTTAATGTGTCCACTAAGTTGTCTGTAACATCATCACTCATTTCAAAGTGTTTCTGTAAGAAAGTACCCCTGGTTTCCTTACCAGCAGGAAAATGAATGTGTAGCAAGAAAAAAAAAAAGTTTCATGAAAAAGACACTCAGGAACACCTAGACCCTCTGGGATTGTATAGTAATCAGAATAAGGAACTCTGCTTATGCCATCCAAGAAATGTATTCAACCCACCTTTTCTCCCCTCCTGTCAAACCCATTTTACCTTAGACAGAAAGGCATGCTATCCTACTGCACTACTGTCCCCTTACTTGGTTCAGTGGGGAAGTGCTATTATTATGCCCACTGCTCTTTTTTGCCTTCCGCTATGCTCAGTACCGCTGGCTCTATGTAGTGCAGGATTATTGCCAGTAAATGGTCTATGAGAACAGACCAGGAGGAATGACAGCACATGACTGGGAAAAAAGAAGACAATGTTCCTCCATTCATATCTTGTATTTTGTGTTGAGAAGCTTCAAAAGCGTGGTTACTGTTTATTTTCTCCCATGTTTTGTTCACTATTATCTATAACTCCTCCATTATGTTTGTTTCCCTCCACCCCAATCTTTTTTGGTATTTTTTTTGCCTACAATTATTAGAAGCATTAGAAGTATGCAATTTTCCTTCACCTTTTGTAATGCATCAAACCAAAACATTGATATGAAAAGACTCATTATGCCATTTTAAATCAGTTTATACTAAATTAATATCATCAGGCTATTGTAGGAGAGCCACAGAAGAATCAAATATAACTAATACATAGCTTTGATTATCAGTATAACAATGGTTTTTAAAATTCATCTGACAAACTGAGCAGTTTTTAATGATCTAGCCCTACCCCAGCATCAGAATTTATGGAGTCCCCTCTTTGTTTTCCACAAATTATTAAACTTCTGAATTTTCAGGGAAGATAGAATACAGGATCAATTTCAATCTTTATACTTTTGTAAGTAATTCTTTAAGTCCATTTACAAAAAGAAAAATCTCTATGTTCCACCCTAACACCTTACTCAGACTCCGGACCACCCTTCTTCATCATCCTCATCACATCAAGGCTTAACATATGTGGGTTTATACTTGAAGCAGGTGCAATGAGTAAGGTCTCCCCCACTACCCACAACATGTAGAAAATACCTAAAACATAGTAGAGTTTAGTAACTATTAAATTAATGCATGATACCCATGCTTTAAATGTCTGTCCATTGATAACAAAATCAATTTTACTGTATTTGCAATTCATTATATAGTGGGAAATTATATATTAAATCTGAAAAATGAAGACTGTTGGGAAATTAGCACTTTTAGGACATCCCTTGCATCATGATGGGTTTATTTTTTATTTTTTATTTTTACTCTTTTAACATCTTTATTGGAGTTTAACTGCTTTACAATGGTGTGTTAGTTTCTGCTTCATCATGATGTTTTGATATTAAATATGTAATCCATTTCTGTTTTCTGTACTATGACTGTGACACTGACGAACTGAAAACATTTGCTCTCAACGGTAATGAAGACATTATTCCCAACATAGATTTTGTCCTAGCTATTTAATGCATTTTGACCTTTGTGTTTTTTGTCTCTTTTATGAGATTTTTGTGTCTGTGAACAGGTAACATTTCTAATTCATATTTGTACTCTCTCCATCACGCAGCTTCATGGACAAAGAAGACGCTCAATATTTATTGATAGAATACATGAGTTTAAAAATTCTAGTAAATATCAGTTATCAAATTTTCTGTTAATTGAAAAAATCTTTAATACAGTTGGATGTTTAATATTGTATTATATTACAGTAAAAGTCTCTAACATACTTAGTTGATGAAAGGTATACAATTTATATCTAAAGTATTAATGCTCCAAATAGTCCCCTAATGCCTACCATTCTGCTCTACCATCAAAACTCAAGCTATCTACAAAAGGAATCTCTTTTGTGTATTTATAATCCTGTAATGATACTTTCAATATTACCTAAACTTTTTAAGGGTCACTCTTATGCACATATTTCATCTTTGCAGCATGAAAAAGCAAATATAAGAGTTGCTTTGGGGTACTGTTATTTATTTAAATATCTGTATGGGAAAACAAGAGACTTTTCCTTTACATTCATAGCAAAAATTTCACATTTTGATTTCAAACTTATTTAATGATATCTACAAAGACATATATGCCTATGTAACATACTATCCTGTTTTACTCACTCTGGCATCATAAATTTTGGTACTTCTTCCCAGAGTTATAAAATAATGTTTTCAGTTCAAGATTTACTTCTCTTCATAAACTCTCATTTTAGAAAATATTATAATGTTATAATAACTGAAGTTTTAAACAAGCGTACAATACATAGTGTTAATATTTTGCATTTCAAGAGTACAAATACAATATATTTATGATATTGATAAGTTTGGAGAAACTTAAGTGCAAGAGCAAAATTTTCTATGTGAATTTAAAACCAGCTCCAAAGGATATTTTGACTATGGTTTCTTTATTAGATAATATTGTATCAATGATAAATTTTCTGGTCCTGTTTATAAAATAGCATATAATTTTTTAATTAATTTTATTGGAGTATAGTTAACTTCACAATGTTTAGTTTATGCTGTACAGCAAAGTGAATCAGTTATACATATACATACATCCATTCTTTTTTAGATTCTTTCCTCACATAGGCCATTACAGAGAATTGTGTAGAGTCCCCTGTGCTATACAGCAGGTTCTTATTAGTTACTTATTTTATATGTAGTATTGTATATGTCAATCCCAATCTCCCAATTTATCCCTCTTCCTGCTTCTCCCCTTGAGTAGTATATGATTTAAATGCTAAAGTATTTAGGAGTGACGTCTTAAGATGTTTGCAAATGGTTTGAAATGATTCAGCAAAAAATAAGAGAGAAATAAAGAGAGCAAGAGAAAAAATGTGTAAATGTGAGTGAAGGTATACCTATAATTTTTTTCCCACCTTTTTGCAGGTTTGAAAAGTTTTAAAGTAAAATTCTGGAAAAACTTAAATTACATATCTAGAATAATGTGTGAAAGTGAGGGCCACTGTTATATTAATTTTTCCATTTGCTTGGTAACATTTACTAATTGCACATCAAAATTTGTCAATGAAGGGTGCCACTGAAATTTTTTATGATATGTATTGAATTAGCACAATATAGTTATTGCAAACAATAAGCAGCAGGTTTTTCTACAAGCTCTGGGTATGGATATCTTGCACTTTGTTAATATTCTTTTCTGATATTGAGGAACTACTGCTAAAGAAATCACTCTTCATAATTCCCCACTGTGTTTCACACGTCAGTCTAAATAAACTTGGGAGTCTATTATTTATATTGTTGTACATTACATTATATGCAGATGGATATTTGACATGTGGCCACATTATAATGAAAGCATGCAAATCTAGGTAATAAATAAGTCAGATTTTCTTGAAGTATGACATTGGAATAAGAAGGAGAGACTGAAATAACAGGCTGGTAATATTCTCTTATGTTTCGATGGAGACTAGGACCTAATATTCCAAAAAGCATTGCAACATTTGTTGGTTCTTTATAGGGCACTCTGAACACAGTGTACATTTTCAAAAGGAATCTCAGAGGTCTGCTGTTGAATCTCAATGTTTGCATTTGCAAGTTAAAGACATTAGACCAAATGATTCCTTATTTGAAACAAAAAAGAAAACCTCTCTAATATATTTAATCCTATGAACTATAGTAATCATAGTAGGCATATACTTGCTCTTATGGGAAAATCTTTATTCAAGATAAACTGAGCATATATTTTTGAAATCCTACTATGTGCTACACTTTAAAGAACTTTTCTTATTTCTTCTTTATAACAGCTCTGTGAGTTCTGTTTTATTCTCCCCATTTTCCAGTTGAGAAAGCTTAATCTCAAAGAGAAAGACTAGTTCACAGAAAATCTCACAGTATGTTAGCGGAGTGCTTGGAATTTAAACCTAGATTTATCTGGTGGCAAAGGAACAAAGGAACAAAGGCATATATTCCCATAGTTTCTATAACACAAAACTGTCTCTCCCTTTAGGTCCTGGTTGCATCCCCTGTATTTACATCACAATTAGAAATGCATTCTTCTCTATCTAGTTCTGGAAGCATTTAATGTGTTTACTCAGAAATTAGTAGCTTATGTGATGAAGTGAGAGAGTGGCATGGACATATATACACTACCAAACGTAGGGTGGATAGCTAGTGGGAAGCAGCCGCATGGCACAGGAGATCAGCTAGGTGCTTTGTGACCACCTAGAGGGGTGGGATAGGGAGGGTGGGAGGGAGGGAGACACAAGAGGGAAGAGATATGGGAACATATGTATATGTATAACTGATTCACTTTGTTGTAAAGCAGAAACTAACACAATACTGTAAAGCAATTATACTCCAACAAAGATGTTAAAAAGAAAGAAAGAAAGAAAGAAAGAAATTAGTAGCTTAACTTCCTTTCCAGCCCATAGCACCTAACACAGATTTGAGCTGAGAGCAGCCATTAAATAAACAATTGATGATTAAAATAATTGTTTCTATTTCTATTTCAACACAGGAGGCGGTGGCACTCTTGATTATGTTTTAATGTTATCCTTTTAGGTAGTTTTAGATATAATAAGCCATCTTTTTTTTTTTCTTTTTTTACCGTTCAGAGATAAGTTTTTAAATATCAAACTGTCAGCCAATTGCCAATCAACAAGTATATATTGAGTGATCTCTGTGTGCATTATCAGAATCTCCAACAGTAATTTCCATAAAAATGTAAGTTTCTCCAAAAATAGATGTAAATAAATTTCCTTACTGGTCTAAACTTGCCTTTCCCAACAGATCAGCATTTTTAATATGTACTTATGTAGATGTTTATTTGAAATAACTGCATCACTTCTAAATCATGTTACCCCAATTCTCTGCATGTCCTTGAAATTCCTTTATCATCCTCACCATTGTGCTGCATGTTCAGCCCTATTAGTTTTGAGCTTAATGCTGTGCAGTTTAGCTTGCTGATAAAAGCCTTATTGTAGTGTTTTTTGCACAAATTAATTGTTCTTTTGTAGCTAGTTTAGTTTTTAGTACTTTGAAGCTGTTACTGAGGAGATAGACAAGGGGGAACTGTGGTTTACAGCACGACAGCTTAATTTACATAGGCGATGTGAAGTGGAATGATGAGGAAATTAAATCAAGGAAGAAAAAACAAAACTGCAGGATTGAAAAATATTTGTATTTGATTTGAATGTTCTAGCTTGAAAAACTACCTAAAGAGAACTACCCAGATGACTGCTGTGGCCTTTGCTTAAGTTTATCTGAACAACAGACTGAAAGACTAAAAGCTCGTATTTCTTTAAAAAGAAGAAACAAGGTTTGTGATCTTAAGCAACATTCAGTTTGAAGTAGAGGATAGGGGGATAATTTATCATACATGAATATTTTCCAGAAAGTGATAAAAGAATTATCCCAGCCTGGGTGCCATCCATGTACGAGAGGAAATAGAAAGGGCATCTTTTCAATCACCTCTTTTATTTAATGACTGATGAATACCTCACACTCTCACTCCCTACGTATATGACTCTGAAGCAGTCCTTTCCAGATTTCACCATGTGTGCTTTCACATCTCTTATACTCCCATAAGGGACTAAATAGTCAATCATGTGGAATGTTGTACCATTAAAATTTCTTTTTTTTAATTAATTTATTTATTTTTGGCTGCGTTGGGTCTTCGTTGCTGTGCACAGGCTTTCTCTAGCTGTGGTGAGCAAGGGCTACTCTTTGCTGCGGTGTGTGGGCTTCTCATTGCAGTGGCTTCTCTTGTTGTGGAGCAGAGCTCTAGGTACACAGGCTTCAGTAGTCTTGGCATGCAGGCTCAGTAGCTGTGGCACATGGGCTTAGTTGCTACATGGCATGTGGGATCTTCCCGGACCAGGGCTCGAACACGTGTCACACCCTGTATTGGAGAGTTAACCACTGTGCCACCAGGGAAGTCCTCCATTAAAAATTCTTGCAATGCATTATTTAATTTAAAAAACAAATAATTTAGGTGTTTAAACTAAACTTGGTGTTAGGGATAAAGGAATGAACAGAAGCAGCACAACACCTACCTTAAGGGAGCTTATATACTACATACATATAAAATCAAAGTATGAGTATACAATTGCAAATTAAAACATACAAAATTTATAAATATTAATACTAAGCAATACGATTCAATATTGTAAAAGGTTATGGCTGTGCAGATTATGGAATCAAGGAAGAAGTTAGGGTAAGAGTGAACTTAATGGATGAGGTTGTAATATCCTATGTACGATTTGGTGGTAGATGGGATTAGAGAGGTGGCCAGGCTATGGGTATGTTTCAGTGTAAATCATTTTCCATTCCCTTACTTAAATGTTTTGTATGATTTTTCTAGTTTTTTTGGGGGATCTTAATATATGAGAAATGGCTGGGATCAGACTTTAGATCCCAGCATATTTAGAGTCATCATCATGAGGATGAAGCTCTGAAGCATGATTGCTCCTTAGTCATCGTTTATTTCTAGAACACTTGGCCCCCTATGAAACTGATTCATTTACTTCCAGGCTTGGAAAGAAGGTGAAGAAAGAGATGGTGTCAGAAAGAGAAGGAAAAGGTAGAAACATAGAGAAGGAAAGAAAGAGAAGAGGGAGACAGGAAGAGAAGTAGAAGGAGGAGAGATGGATGGATAAAAAAAGAGAGAAGGAGAGATGGAGAGAATTTATGGGAAATATTGTTAGTGAGTAAGGATTAGGGCAAAGCTGACATGAAAAATCTGATATGGAGGAAGCTGTGTTACCTGATACATAGGTTTTTGCAGTTTAATTTTAAGTGAGACTATTACTGCTTACTATTTTCTTGTCTGTGATTTCCCAGGGTACCTCACTCTAAAGAACAGTTAGCAGCACAGCAGGTTCACTGAGACGAATACGAAATTAAAGAAAGAATAGCTGACAACATCTGTGACTATCAAAATCATTAGTTTTAATGAACATTTGTTCTTAGGAAAAAAATTATTTTGATAATATTAGTGGTTATTCACTCAGTTTTTCTAGATCTGGATATGGGACAAGTCTGCTAAATACTATGAAGCAGTTAATGTATTGATTTAAAAATGGGTCTGGGTTCTGGTGTGAATATGAGTTTTTGATTTTTTTAAAAACTATATGATATGTTTTAATAGCAGAACTTCCGGAACATCTTAATGTGAAATTCCTACATTTATTTTCACAACTTTTAAAAGTTTTGAGCTCTCTAATATTCTACGTGTCACAGCGATTATACTTACACATAATTTTATTTCTGTGAATTTCAGTTTTTTGCCATTGAGAATGAAGTTGGCTGTGGGTTTGTCAAATATGGTCTTTATTATGTTGAGGTAAATTCCCTCTATGTCTAATTTCTGGAGAGTTTTTATCATAAATCGATGTTGAAATTTTTCAAAACATTTTTCTGCATCTATTGAGATGATCGTATGTTTTTATCCTTCAATTTGTTAATATGGTGTATCACATTGATTTGCATATATTGAAGAATCCTTGCATTCCTGGGATAAACCCCACTTGATCATGTTGTATGATCTTTTTAATGTGCGGTTGGATTCTGTTTGCTAGTATTTTGTTGAGGATTTTTGCATTTATGTTCATCAGTGATATTGGACTGTCATTTTATTTTTTTGTGGCATCTTTGTCTGGTTTCAGTGTCAGGATGATGGTGGCCTTGTAGAATGAGATTGGGAGTGTTCCTCTCTCTGCTATATTTTGGAAGAGTATGAGAAGGTTTTGTGTGAGCTCTTCTCTAAATTTTTGACAGAATTCGCCTGTGAAGCCATCTGGTCTGGGGCTTTTGTTTGTTGGAAGATTTTTAATGACAGTTTCAATATCAGTGCTTGTGATTGGTCTGTTTATATTTTCTATTTCTTCCTGGTTCAGTCTCGGAAGGTGATGCTTTTCTAAGAATTTCTCCATTTCTTTCAGGTTGTCCATTTTATTGGAGTACAGTTGCTTGCAGTAATCTCTCATGATCCTTTGTATTTCTGCAGTATCAATTGTTACTTCTCCTTTTCCATTTCTAATTCTATTGATTTGAGTCTTCTCCCTTTTTTTCTTGATGAGTCTGGCTAATGGTTTGTCAATTTTGTTTTTGTTTATTTGAAATGTTTCTTGTTTCTTGAGGTAGGATTGTATTGTTATAAACTTCCCTCGTAGAACTGCTTTTGCTGCATCCCATAGGTTTTGGGTCATCGTGTTTTCATTGTCATTTGTTTCTAGATATTTTTTGATGTCCTCTTTTATTTCCTCAGTGATCTCTTGGTTATTTAATAGTGTACTGTTTAGCCTCCATGTGTTTGTATTTTGTACAGATTTTTTCCTGTAATTGATATCTAGTCTCATAGCATTGTGGTCAGAAAAGATACTTGATACAATTTCGATTTTCTTAAATTTACCACGGCTTGATTTGTGACTCAAGATATGATCTATCCTGGAGAATGTTCCATGAACACTTGAGAAGGAAGTGTATTGTTTTTTTTGGATGGATTATCCTATAAATATCAGTTAAGTGCATCTTGTTTAATGTATAATTTAAAGCTTGTGTTTCCTTATTTATTTTCATTTTGGATGATCTGTCCATTGGTGAAAGTAGGTGTTAAAGTCCCCTACTATATTGTGTTACTGTCAATTTCCCCTTTTATGGCTGCTAGCATTTGCCTTATGTATTGAGGTGCTCCTACGTTGGATGCATAAATATTTAGAATTGTTATATCTTCTTCTGGATTAATCCCTCAATCATTATGTAGGGTCCTTCTTTGTCTCTTATAAGTCTTTAAAATCTATTTAGGCTGATATGAGAAGTGCTACTTGTCCTTCTTTGTCTCTTGTAATAGTCTTTATTTTAAAGTCTAATTTGTCTGATATGAGAATTGCTACTCCAGCTTTCTTTTGATTTCCTTTTGCACGGAATATCTTTTTCTATCCCCTCACTTTCAGTCTGCATGTGTCCTTAGGTCTCAACTGGATCTCTTTTAGACAGCATATGTATGGGTCTTGTTTTTGTTACATTCAGCCAGTGTATGTCTTTTGGTTGGATAATTTAATCCATTTACATTTAAGGTAGTTATGGATATGTATGTTCCTATTACCGTTTTCTTCATTGTTTTGGGTTTGTT
>NC_041214.2:125449909-125468261 GCF_002837175.3 Physeter macrocephalus
GCCTAGAGAAGTTCCTTTAGCATTTGTTGTAAAACTGGTTTGGTGGTGCTGAATTCTCTTAGCTTTTGTTTGTCTGTAAATGTTTTGATTTCTCCATCCAATCTGAATGAGATCCATGTTGTGTAGAGTAATCTTGGTTGTAGGTTCTTCCTTTTCATTACTTTAAATATGTCCTGCCACTCCCTTCTAGCTTGCAGAGTTTCTGCTGAACGATCAGCTCTTAACCTTATGGGGATTCCCTTTATATTTACTGTTGCTTTTTCCCTGCTGTTTTTAATATTTTCTCTTTTTATTTAATTTTTGATAGTTTGATTAATATGTGTCTTGGCATGTTTCTCCTTGGATTTATCCTGTATGGGACTCTCTGTGCTTCCTGGTCTTGATTGACTATTTCCTTACCTATTGAAGGAAGTTTTCAACTATAGTCTCTTCAAATATTTTCTCAGTCCTTTTTTATTTCTCTTCTTCTTCTGCAACCATATAATTAGAATATTGGTGCATTTAATGTTGTCCCAGAGGTCTCTGAGACTGTCCTGATTTCTTTTCATTCTTTCTTTTTATTCTGCTCTGTGGTAGTTATTTCCACTATTTTATTTTCCAGGGCCCTTATCTGTTCTTCTGCCTCAGTTATTCTTCTATTGATTCCTTCTAGAGAATTTTTAATTTCATTTAATTTGTTGTTCGTCATTGCCTGTTTGCTTTTTAGTTCTTCTAGGTCTTTGTTAAACATTTCTTGTATTTTCTCCATTCTATTTCCAAGATTTTGGATCTTCTTTACTATCTTTACTATGAGTTCTTTTTCAGATAGACTGCCTATGTCCTCTATATTTGTTTGGTCTGGTGGGTTTTTACCTTGCTCCTTCATGTGCTGTGTATTTCTCTGTTTTTTTCATTTTGCTTAACTTACTATGTTTGGGGTCTCCATTTCGCAGGCTGCATGTTCATAGTTCCTGTCGTTTTCGGTGTCCGCTTCCAGTGGATAAATTAGTTCAGTGGGTTGTGTAGGCTTCCTGGTGGAGGGGACTGGTGCCTGTGTTCTGGTGGATGAGACTGGATCTTATCTTTCTGGTGAGCAGGACCATGTCCGGTCGTGTGTTTTGGTGTGTCTGTGAACTTATTAAGATTTTAGGCTGGGGCATTCCTGGTGGCGCAGTGGTTGAGAATCTGCCTGCTAATGCAGGGGACACGGGTTCGGGCCCTGGTCTGTGAGGATCCCATATGCCGCAGAGCAACTAGGCCCGTGAGCCACAACTACTGAGCCTGTGTGTCTGGAGCCTGTGCTCCGCAACAATAGAGGCCACAATAGTGAGAGGCCTGAGCACCGCAATGAAGAGTGGCCCCCGCTTGCCACAACTAGAGAAAGCCCTCGCACAGAAACGAAGACCCAACACAGTAAAAATAAATAAATTAATTAATAAACTCCTACCCCCAACATCTAAAAAAAAAAAGATTTTAGGCAGCCTCTCTGCTAATGTGTGGGGTTGTGGTTCTTGTCTTGCTAGTTGTTTGCAATAGGGTGTCCAGCACTGTAGTTTGCTGGTTTTGAGTGGAGCTAGGTCTTAGCATTGAGATGGAGATTTCTGAGAGAGCTTTCACCATTTGATATTATGTGGGGCCAGGATGTCTCTGGTTGACCAATGTCCTGAACTCAGCTCTCCCACCTCAGGGGCTTAGGCCTGACACCTGGACAGAGCATCAAGACCCTGTCAGCCACAAGGCTTTATCTTGTTCTTCACAACCTGAAGGAGCATGTTGCCTTGCAGCACACCTCAGCATAGGCCAGCGCACCACACAGGACAGGCTGGGTATGGTCTGGGGCCAGGTGAGAGAGGAGGAACTTGGGGGCCAAAGACAGTGGTCATTTGCCCAGCACTGAGCAAAGGTTACCTCCAGGGCTACCCTTTGCCCTCCTCAGACCTGCTTTTGCTGCTGGTGGCCAGGCGGCCCTGGAACCTCAGGTCCTCACAGGCTCGCCAAGCCAAGAAAGCTAGTTATCTATTTTATACATATTAGTGTATATATGTCAATCCCAATCTCCCAGTTCATCCCACCACCACCACCCACCACCCCGATTTCCCCCCTTGGTGTCTATATGTTTTTTCTTTATATCTGTATCTCTATTTCTGCCTTACAAACTGGTTCATCTGTACCATTTTTCTAGATTCCACATATATATGTTAAAATACGATTTTGTTTTTCTTTTTCTGACTTACTTCACTCTGTATGACAGTCTCTAGGTCCATCCACATCTCTACAAATGACCCCATTTCGTTCCTTTTTTATGGCTGAGTAATATTCCATTTATATATGTACCACATCTTCTTTATCCATTCATCTGTCAATGGGGATTTAGGTTGCTTCCATGAACTGGTTATTGTAAATAGTGCCTGCAATGAACATTGGAGTGCATGTGTCTTTTTGAATTATGGTTTTCTCTGGGTATATGCCCAGTAGTGGGATTGCTGGCTCATACGGTAATTCTGTTTTTAGTTTTTTAAGGCACCTCCATACCGTTCTCCATAGTGACTGCCCTCTCTGCTTCTTACACACCTGCTTTCTCACCACCTTTTTGAGTTGTAAGAAAGACTGCTCATGCATGCTCTCTGCGTCTGCAAGTTGGTGGGAAGTTCAGACAGCACGGCTTCTAGCCCACATGAGAATCGCCATTTTAGTTTCCACCCCCTCACCACAATCAAAAGATGAAGCCACTCCTTTCTTGATTTTTTCTTCAGACTCCAGAGTAAGCTTTCCCCTCCTGGGAATCCTCAACTTGATATGAGCACTAAATGCACTTCATTTTTATTTACTGTTGATTAATTTGTATCATCTCTGTTTACATCTAAATAAATTACAGGGTGGGTGACCATGTCAGCCTCTGGGCTGATTTATCAAAACATCCCCTTATATTAAAGTATCTCCTTATTTCCAACTCTTTGCACCTGATCTTCCATCTGCCTGGGACACTTCTGCATCTGAGAGTCAAATTATCTTCCACCTCTTACTGCAGGTCTCTGCTCAATTGTCGCATTATTAGAAAACATTCCTGACCACCTTCCATAAAACAGTAACTCCCAAAGTGTTCTCTTTCCCCTTACTCTTTATTTCTTTTTCACGAGAGATCTTATCATTGTCTAATATACACCTTACATTTACATATTTGTTTTTTGACCCTTTTAGAATACATGCTTCATAATAACAGACATTTTCCATTTTGTTTGTTTCCGAAACTCTAGCTCCTATAACATAATACATGACAAATGTTAATATGTCCTTCGTAAGTTAATAATTCTATATATGAGAGCATTGAGGTTATATTTAAATTTTGTTATATATCTCTCCAATCTCCTTGTGGTAATCTAATATTATCTAATATTATTCTGTATATTTAAAAAATAAATATAAGGAATGAAACATGAGATATCTTTTAGATTTATGAGATATTAAATTTAGAAATTCCCATCAATAATACATCTATTTATTCCCTACTTGTTGGTGCAGCCAAATTTTTAAAAATTTTGGTCCCATAAATTATTTTCTTATCATTTTTTTTTGGATGTAATAACATTCACCTACTCCCCACATACCTTGTTCACACAAATACCCTGTTTCCTCTTCATACTTAAAATTATATAGCTTATTATTTTCCTTTCTGAAAGTTACTGAAGCAAAATACTGTTATAAATAATTCCTAGGCTTTTTCCATGTATTGTCTTAATTTATAAAATAAATCAATTGTATTTAATGAAATAAAAAATGCTCTCAATTGTAAAATATATCATTATTATACATACTATTAAAAAAGAAAAATATTACAATTAAAACAACATAATGCTTTCATTAGAATGTAATTATAAGTACTTATAATATTTTTTATTGTCAAGAGAGTCATTTTATTTTTATTTACATAAATTTAGACATAGATGTAAATAAATATAATATAGATAGATATCAAATAAACTGGATAGGGTATCCCTAAAACATCTTTTGAATCTTATTCTTCCAAATACTTTTCTACTTAGACTCATCAAATTTATATTTCTTCAGAAGATATTTTCTGTGCATCAAGATATGGAATTCATACAAAGTTTTTCATTATTGTCAACAGGAATTTTTTCCAAGCTGTAACTCTCATTCTGCAAATTTTGGGAGATCATACTTTATCAGGCCAGAAATTTTTGTAAGATGTATTCAAACAACAATCAGGCTTCATGTTATTTCTTCAAATCATGTTTAAATTATGTGTTGACTGAAACTATAAGAGTGTGCATTTATCCATTTGGGAAAAGTACCCTAGTTTATGCAATTACAAGCAACAGCAATTATAAAATGGCTGCCCCTGGACAAGAGCGAAGGGAATTCAGAGATGTTAATATGAGAGGTCTTCAAATGGACCACATATGTCATACCACAAGTCATTAATTTTAAGAACCTAAAAGATTATATGCTAAAACCCAAGCAGATGAGGGAATTCAGGCCTGCCCAAATTAATTTGGCTAGTAAGCAACTGACCTAGGACTAATTTTAAATCCCATATTCCTGCCTGATAATTTGGAATAAATTATGAATATACTTAAATTATTTGAGTTATAAATATTATGCAAAGATTTGTTTGTATTTAAAGTTTTTTCTCATGTTAGAATTGTAAAAATATGCAGTCCCAATGATATTTCTTATCTCTTTAAAATTGTACTTTTCCTACTGTTTTAGGTCTTTTAAAATCACTGATTAGATTGTGAAATAGAAGTGGAACTTTTTTTTAATGTTTTATATCTCAGTTAAAAATATATATTTGAGGGCTTCCCTGGTGGCGCAGTGGTTGAGAGCCCGCCTGCTGATGCAGGGGATGCAGGTTCATGCCCCGGTCCGGGAAGATCCCACATGCCATGGAGCGGCTGGGCCCGTAAGCCATGGCCACTGAGCCTGTGCGTCCGGAGCCTGTGCTCCGCAACAGGGAGGCCACAACAGTGAGAGGCCTGCGTACTGCAAAAAAAAAAATTAAATTAAATTAAAAAAAAATAAAGAAATATATATATATATATATATATATATATATATATATATATTTGACTTGGACAATTGGAAAGCCCTTACTTTTTATTAACCTAGATGTTTGATTTAGTGGCAAAACACAATCTTAATGAGAATAATCAAACTTTGTTAAAATTATTATTTAAGCAGAGACAACTTTGTATACCTTCATTCATAGATAAAGAACTTTACAAATAGAAAGCATTTTCCAGATATATGATATCTAGAATAATTTACCATTGTTCCAGTGAAGAATGTGTGAACTAGACGGTCAGTAACTCAGTGTCACATTGCTGGTTAGTGTCTGCATCCAAACAAAATCCAAGTCCTTGACACAAAGTTTGCTTTTCTTCCTAGTACTTTATGTGGGATGGATTATATTTGTGGATTTTTGTTCTCATGAGTGAAAGTATTTTATATTCTTCCTCTGTATATACCTTTGCCTAGCACAGTGCACTGTTATGCAATAGGTATTCCTTAGATTGCCAGATGAATGAATATCTTAACCATCTGATCCAAAAAAAAAAGAGTTTAAATGGGATAAATACTTTAGAAATACCAACAAATTTTGCCTAAATTAAATAGCATTTTTATATTTTTAAACACAGACTTTAGGGCTGTTTTTGTCATTGCCTAACTATAATGATAGTCACATCAGTTATATACTTATATGTGATATATATCTGTCTCTATCTATCTATCTTTCTACATAGTGTATATGTGTATAAACACACACACGCACACAAACACACACACAATGAAATGTGGTATAAAAGATGCAAGACTGTCTCCTAGAATATAAAATTTCCTACACAATCTTCCAGATGCCCTATAACAGTGGATGCAGTCTGGGACCTATATATAAGATATACAAGATAGATATATAGATAGATTGGTAGATAGATATATATATACATAGTTATGTTATCTATATAGATATGTTATAACATATATATGTATATAACTAGGCTGACTATTACTATTGTTATGTTACTTTAAAAAATAGAATCAATAAAATAAGATAAATATGCTATTCTGATTTTTGAGGGTATGGTCTTAGTGGTTGAAGTGGCTAATCTAGACTGATAGATGATTATATATCTATAATATATGTATACATATACACATACACACTCACAGAATTGGTTATCATTTCTTTATGCTATTATTGGCTCATCAATTTGAGAATTGAGAATGTTATATGTTTTACTAAAAAGAAAGTAAAAAGTGATTATTTTCTCCGAAATAATATTCAGTCAAGACCATGTTTTAACTTTGTGAACTGTGGTTATGCACTAACCAGTTTCCAAAGTTGTTATCAATGTGCTTAGCCCTTAGAAGTTAAGGAAACAAATCTCATTGCACAAGTATATTTTTAATGTTTTTCTGCAATATAGATTTAAAATTGTAATGTCTTTCAATCAGTCCATAAGCAATGCTCAGGATTCCTCTGTCCAGATTCCAAAATTTAATTGAGGATTTCATCCTACGTTTGGGTTTTTTGACCTCATTGTGAGTGAGAAAAACATTTCCAGAACTTCTCCTAGGGGAACTTCATCAGCATCTAATTCTGTCTGATTCTTGCCCTCTGCTTTCACCTTATAGAATCTGATCTCATCTGTGGAAGCAAAAGCTTGCCTTTTGTTTAGACCTTTTGAAAGTCAAAATCCAGCATTACCTTTTATTTTTCTCTGCAAAGTATGATGTAACAACAGAGAGCAGTGAGCATGGGACACTCTCTCCTCTCATCTTCCTAAATGGGTAAAGGGTCTGTAATCAGAACATTTCTGAGGCAAATGGAAATGTTAATATTTTAAAATCTATGGCATTCATCCTACTGATATGAAAATCTTATCCATTAGGAGACAATTGGAAATAACCTTAGTCTGAATTGTTCAGTATTTTAAGAACATAAGAACAAACACTAGCTCTAAATGACTTCCATAAGCCTTTTGTGTATATACATCGATATATATATAAATGACAAAGGACACTGTGAATATGAAATAGAAATCATAGGGAGCAAACAATTACAAAGCTATCAGGCCCTCAACTAAGCACTTTTATATAGGACAAATTCTACCCCTTAAAACCACCCTATGCAGTAGATTCTCTTGTCCTTGTATTACATGTAAGAATGGAGTAAAAGATGGATTTGGGATTCCAACCAGGCCTGCCTGAAAGTAAACACTGAACGTGTACTGCCTTCAAATGTTCAACTAAAAATTTATCAAAATTGACAAATTTTGTCCAATGTAATTTCTTAAAACTATAAAGGAACATTAAATGTCAAGTCTGAGATCAAATAAAAAACAATATTTTTATTTTGGAGGAATATGTTGATATTGCTCATGTTAAATGGAAGTAGCGTATTAAAGTTATAAACTTTGGCCCAACTGGTCCAAATTCTTACTTTATAGCTTACCATTTGTGTGACCTTGGAAAGTAACCCACACTCTAAAATGTACTTTCCTTTCTGCTATATGGGAATAATAATTTTGATATATATGCATGAGATACTGAATGTACATTTTTAAGGTGTCTGGATCATAGGAAGTACTCTATCAATGTTAATTACTGATATTATTAACTCAAAAATTTATCCTGCTATATCAGCTCTTTAATTTCTTACTCTGTCCAGTGATACATCCAACCATCTAACACATTTAACAGGCAGATGCTTCATCTCTAGGTGGTGGTAACCACCGTAAGTGACATGGTGAGTATGAACAAGGACATCATCTCATTTCATGTATTTCTTCAGGGCTCTCCTCTCATCCTGAGTCAGCTTCCACTAATTACATATTCAACACTGTGACCTTTATTACCAACAGTTGGCATTTTGTTTACATTGTGTTTTCTTTCACTTCAGAATATTTCCTAGACACTTGTTTACTATAGGTAAATATGAAAGCATAATATCATCTACATCAGTTCAGTATGTCTTTTCCCACTCTAGGATACTTGTTTGGTACTTGGTCTAATTTCTGCAACATATAGAATATTCTCATAATAAGTAAAATTTTAAAAAATTATTTTAATCAATACTTTTCATTTAATAAGTGGAATCTCTTTCTTCTCAGGATACCTCCATCAGATAAAAGCAACACTGTTGGGAGGGACCTTCAAGATGGTGGAGGAGTAAGATGTAGAGATCACCTTCCTCCCCAAAATACATAAAAAATACATCTACATGTGGAACAACTCCTACAGAACACCTACTGAATGCTGGCAGAAGACCTCAGACTTCCCCAAAGGCAAGAAACTCCTCATGTACCTGGGTAGGGCAAAAGAAAAAACAGACAAAAGAATAAGGATGGGACCTCACCTCTGGGAAGGAGCTGTGAAGGAGGAAAAGTTTCCACACAGTAGGAAACCCCATCACTGATGAAGACGGGGGGTGGTCTTGACGGGGGAAGGTTCGGAGCCACAGAAGAGAGCACAGCAACAGGGGTGCAGAGGGAAAAGAGGAGAGATTCCAGCACAGAGGATCAGTGCTGACCAGCACTCACCAGCCTGAGACACTTCTCTGCACACCCACTGGGACAGGCGGGGGCTAGGAGCTGAGACTTGGGCTTTGGAGGTCAGATCCCTGGAAAAGGACTGGGGTTGGATGCGTGAACACAGCCTGAAGGGGGCTAGTGTGCCCCAGCTAGCTGGGAGGGAGTCTGGGAAAAAGTCTGGAACTGCCTAAGAGTCAAGAGACCATTGTTTCAGGGTGCGTGAGGAGAGGGGATTCAGAGCACCACCTAAAGGAGCTTCACAGACGGGTGTGAGCCACCACTATCAGTGCAGACACCAGAGACAGGCATGAAACACAAACACTGCTGCTGCATCCAATGAGAATCCTGTGTGCAAGCACAGGTCACTATCCAAACCTCCCCTCCCAGGAGGCTGTGCAGCCCACCACAGCCAGGGTCCCGTGATTTAGGGACAACTTCCAAGGAGAACACAGGGCACACCTCAGGCTGTTGCAACGTCATACTGGCCTCTGCTGCCGCAGGCTCATCTGGCAATTCCATACCCCTCCCTCCCCCCAGCCTGAGTGAACCAGAGCCACCTAATCAGCCACTCCTTTAACCCCCTCCTGTCTGGGTGAAGAAAAGGTGCCAGAGGGTGAACTACATGTAGAGGCGGGGCCAAATCCAAAGCTGAACCCCAGCAGCTGTGTGAACAAAGAAGAGAAAGGGAAATTTCTCCATGCAGCCTCAGGAGGAGCAGATTAAATCTCCACAATCAACTTCATGTACGCTGCATCTGAGGTAAACCTGAATAGACAACGAATCTTCCCAAAATTGAGGTGGTGGACTTTGGGAGCAACTGTAGACTTGGGGTTTGCTTTCTGCATCTAAATAGTTTCTGATTTTATGTTTATCATAGGTAATATTTAGAGCTTATTTTCATTGGTAGATTTGTTTATTGATTTGGTTGCTCTCTTCTTTCTTTCTTTTTTTTTTTAAATACTTTTTATTTTTTTACTTTAACAATTTAAAAAATTTTTATTTTAATAACTTTATTTTATTTTTCTTTATCTCTTTCCTTCTTTTTCTCACTTTTTTTCTGAGTCATGTGGCTGACAGGGTTATGGTGCTCCAGCTGGAGGTCAGGCCTGAGCCTCTGAGATGGGAGAGCCAACTTCAGTACATTGGCCCACCAGAGACCTCCTAGCCCTATGTAATATCAATCAGCAACAGCTCTCCCAGAGATCTCTGTCTCAAAACTAAGACCCAGCTCCACTCAAGGACCAGAAAGCTCCAGTGCTGGACACCCCATGCCAAGAAACTAGCAAGACAGGAACACAACCCCACCCATTAGCAGAGAGGTTGCCTAAAATCATAATAAGTTCACAGAAACACCAAAACACAACACCAGATGCAGGCCTGCCCACGAGAAAGACAAGATATATCTTCATTCACCATAACACAGCAACAGTCCCCTCCACCAGGAAGCATACACAACCCACTGAACCAACGTTACCCAAAGGGGTCAGACACCAAAAACAGTGGGAACTACGGATGTGCAGCCTGAAAAAAGGAGACCCTGTGGCCTGAAAAAAGGCGACCCCAAACACAGTAAGTTAAGCAAAATGAGAAGACAGAGAAATATGCAGCAGATGAAGGAGCAAGGTAAAAACCCACCAGACAAAACAAATGAAGGAGAAATAGGCAGTCTACCTGAAAAAGAATTCAGAGGACCTAGAAGAACTAAAGAGAAAACAAACAATGATGAACAACACAATAAATGAAATTAAAACTCTCTAGAAGGAATCAATAGCAGAATAACCGAGGCAGAAGAAAGGTAACTGACCTGCAAGATAAAATAGTAGAAATAACTACAACAGAGCAGAATAAAGAAAAAAGAATGAAAAGAATTTAGGACTGTCTCAGAGACTTCAGGGACAACATTAAACACACCAACATTCAAATTATAAGGGTCCCAGAAGAAGAAGAGAAAAAGAAAGGGACTGAGAAAATATGTGAAGAGACTACAGTTGAAAACTTCCCTAACATGGGAAAGAAAATAGTCTATCAAGTTCAGGAAGCACAGAAAGTTGCATACAGGATAAATCCAAGGAGAAACATGGGAAGACACATACTAATCAAACTTTCAAAAATTAACTACAAGAAAAAATATTAAAAGCAGCAAGGGAAAAGCAACAAATAACATACAAGGGAATGCCCCTCAGGTTAAAAGCTGATTTTTCAGCAGAAACTGCAAGCAAGTAGGGTGTGGCAGGACATATTTAAAGTGATGAAAGGGAAAAACCTACAACCAAGATTACTCTACCCAGCAAGAAATTCATTCAGATTCGATGCAGAGATTAAAACCTTTACAGAGAAGCAAAAGCTAAGAGAATTCAGAACCACAAAACCAGTTTTGCAACAAATGCTTAAGGAACTTCTCTAGGCAGGAACACAAGACAAGGAAAAGACCTACAATAACAAATCCAAAACAATTAAGAAAACGTTAATAGGAACATACATATTTACCTTAAATGAAAATGGATTAAATGCTCCAACCAAAAGATATACACTGGCTGAATGGACACAAAATCAAGACCCATATATATGCTGTATTCAAGAGACCCACTTCAGACCTATGGACACATACAGACTGAAAGTGAGGGGATGGAAAAATATATTCCATGCAAATGGAAATCAAAAGAAAGCTCAAGAAGAAGATATAACAATTGTAAATATTTATGCACCCAACATAGGAGCACCACAATACATAAGGCAAATGCTAACAGCCATAAAAGGGGAAACTGACAGTAACACAATCATAGTAGGGGACTCTAACACCCCACTTTCACCAATAGACAGATCATCCAAAAAGAAAATAAATAAGGAAACACAAGCTTTAAATGATACATTATACAAGATGGACCTAATTAATATTTATAGGATATTCCATCCAAAAACAACAGAATACACTTTCTTCTCAAGTGCTTATGAAACATTCTACAGGAGAGATCATACCTTGGTTCACAAAGAAAGACTTGATAAATTTAAGAAAATTGAAATCATAACAAATATCTTTTCCAACCACAATGCTATGAGACTAGATATCAATTACAGGAAAAAACCTGTAAAAAATACAAACACATGGAGGTTAAACAATACACTACTAAATAACAAAGAGATCACTGAAGAAATCAAAGAGGATAACAAAAAATACCTAGAAACAAATAACAATGAAAACACGATGACCCAAAACCTATGGGATGGAGCAAAAGCAGTTCTAAGTGGGAAGTATATAGCAGTACAATCCTACCTCAGGAAAGAAGAAACATCTCAAATAAACAACATAACTTTACACCAAAAGCAATTAGAGAAACAGGAACTAAAAAACCCCAAAATTAGCAGAAGGAAAGAAATCATAAAGTTCAGAAATAAACGAAAAAGAAATGAAAAAATCAATAGTAAAGATCAATAAAAACTAAATGCTGGTTCTTTGAGAAGATAAACAAAATTAATAAATCATTAGCCAGACTCATCAAGAAAAAAAGAAGAAGACTTAAATCAATAGAATTAGAAATGGAAAAAGAGAAGTAACAACTGACACTGCAGAAATACAAAGGATCATGCAAGTTTACTACAAGCAACTATATGCCAATACAGTGGACAACATGGAAGAAATGGAAAAATACTTAGAAAACCACAACCTTCCGAGACTGAACCCGGAAGAAATAGAAAATATAAATAGACCAATCAAGCACTGAAATTAAAACTGTGATTTAAAATCTTCCAACAAACAAAAGCCCAGGACCAGATGGCTTCACAGGCTAATTTTATCAAACATATAGAGAAGAGTTAACAACTACCCTTCTCAAACTCCTGCAAAATATAGCAGAGGGAGGAACACTCCCAAACTCATTCTACGAGGCCACTATCACCCTGATAGCAAAACCAGAGAAAGACGCAACCAAAAACGAAAACTACAGGCCAATAACACTGATGAACATAGATGTAAAAATTATCAACCAAATACTATCTAACAGAATTCAACAGCACATTAAAAGAATCATAAACCATGATCAAGTGGGGTTTATCCCAGGAATGCAAGCGTTCTTCAATATATGGAAATCAATCACTGTGATACACCATATTAACAAACTGAAGGTTAAGAACCATGTGATCATCGTAATAGATGCAGAAAAACTCTCGACAAAAGTCATCACTGAATTACAATAAAAACTCTCCAGAAAGTAGGCATAGAGGGAACTTACCTCAACATAATAAAGGCCATATATGACAAATGCACAGCCAACATCATTCCCAATGGTGAAAAACTGAAACCATTTCCACTAAGATCAGGAAGAAGACAAAGTTGCCCACTCTCACAAATATTATTCAATATAATTTTGGAAGTTTTAGCCAAAGCATTCAGAGATGAAAAAGAAATAAAAGCAATCCAAATCAGAAAAGAAGAAGTAAAACTGTCACTCTTTGCAGATGACATGATTCTGTACATAGAGAATGCTAAAGATGCTACCAGAAAACTACTAGAGCTAATCAATGAATTTGGTAAAGTAGCAGGATACAAAATTAATGCACAGAAATTTCTTGCATTCCTTTACACTGATGATGAAAAATCTGAAAGAGGAATTAAGGAAACACTCCCATTTACCACTGCAACAAAAAGAATAAAATACCTAGGAATAAACCTACCTAAGGAGATAAAAGACCAGTATGCAGAAAACTATAAGACACTGATGAAAGTAATTAAAGATGATACAAACAGATGGAGAGATATACCATGATGCTTTGATTTTTTTTTTTTTTTTTTTTTTTGGGTGGGTATGCGGGCCTCCCTCTGTTGTGGCCTCTCCCGTTGTATACAGATTCAATGCAATCCCTATCAAACTACCCCTGGCATTTTTCACAGAACTAGAACAAAAAATTGCACAATGTGTATGGAAACACAAAAGACCCCGAAGAACAAAAGCAATCTTGAGCAAGAAAAATGGAGCTGGAGGAATCATTCTCCCAGACTTCAGACTATACTACAAAGCTACAGTAATCAAGACAGTATGGTACTGGCACAAAAACAGAAATATAGATCAATGGAACAGGATAGAAAGCCCAGAGATAAACCCATGCACATATGGTCACCTTATCTTTGATAAAGGAGGGAAGGATATACAGTGGAGAAAAGACAGCCTCTTCAATAAGTGGTGCTGGGAAAACTGGACAGCTACATGTAAAAGTATGAAATTAGAACAATCCCTAACACCACACACAAGAATAAACTCAAAATGGGTTAAAGACCTAAATGTAAGGCCAGACACTATCAAACTCTTAGAGGAAAACATAGGCAGAACACTCTATGGCATAAATCACAGCAGGATCCTGTTGGACCCATCTCCTAGAGAAATGCAAATAAAAACAAAAAAAAACAAATGGGACCTAATGAAACTTAAAAGCTTTTGCACAGCAAAGGATACCATAAACAAGACCAAAAGACAACCCTCAGAATGGGAGAAAATATTTGCAAACGAAGCAACTGACAAAGGACTAATATCCAAAATTTATAAGCAACTCTTGCAGCTCAATAACAAAAAAACAAACAACCCAGAGGAAAGCATAGGCAGTACACTCTATGATATAAATCACAGCAAGATCCTTTTTAACCCACCTCCTAGAGAAATGGAAATAAAAATTAAAATAAACAAATGGGACCTAATGCAACTTAAAAGCTTTTGTACAGCAAAGGAAACCATAAACAATACAAAAAGAGAACCCTTAGAATGGGAGAAAATATTTGCAAGTGATTCACTGACAAAGGATTAATCTCCAAAATATACAAGCAGCTCATGCAGCTCAACATCAAATAAACAAACAACCCAATCCAAAAATCGGCAGAAGACCTAAATAGACATTTCTCCAAAGAAGATATACAGATTGCCAACAAACACATGAAAGGATGCTCACCATCACTAATCATTAGAGAAGTGCAAATCAGAACTACAATGAGGTATCACCTCACACTTGTCAGAATGGCCATCCTCAAAAAATCTACAAACAATAAATGCTAGAGAGTGTGTGGTGCATGTGAACCCTCTTGCACTCTTGGTGGGAATGTAAATTGATACAGCCACTATGGAGAACAGTATGGAGGTATATAAAGTGGAATATTACTCAGCCATAAAAAGAAATGAAATTGGGTTATTTTTAGTGAGGTGGATGGACTTAGATACTGTCATACAGAGTGAAGTAAGTCAGAAAGAGAAAAATAAATACTGTATGCTAGCACATATATATGGAATCTAAAAAATAATAATAATAATCGTTTTGAAGAACCTAGGGGCAGGACAGGAATAAAGATGCAGATGTAGAGAATGGACTTGAGGACATGGGGAGTGGGAAGGATAAGCTGGGACGAAGTGAGAGAGTGGCATGGACATACATACACTACCAAACGTAAAATAGATAGCTAGTGGGAATCAGTGGCATAGCACAGGGAGGTCAGCTTGGTGTTTTGTGACCACCTGGAAGGGTGGGATAGGGAGGGTGGGAGGGAGACACGAGAGAGGGGATATAGGGATATATGTATATGTATAGCTGATTCACTTTGTTATACAGCAGAAACTAACACACAATTGTAAAGCAATTATACTCCAATAAAGATGTTTTTTTTTAAAAAAAAAAAAGCAGCAACTTTGCTGTGGCTGAAAGAGAAGGGCAGAGCTTGAGCCTGTCTGCTCTGTTTCCCCTTTATTTCTCTGCCTGGCAGCTGAGGCATTCTGAATTACTCAAGAGACATACTTTAAAAAAGCAGTGCTCTAAGTCTTCCCCCGCCTTTCCTAATAGCCTTCTGCTATCTGTTCCTTCAATTTCCTTTATATCATCACAAAGGACAAAGAACTCTTAAAGTGTTTCTGTCTAATTCAAATGTAAAGGGACTAAGACATAAAAATGCTTATCTTATATATTGACTAAAATCTATTCTTTGGTTTAAATTATCATCATTAATTATATATCCATATGTATATTTATCTTAACACTTTTTCTGTAGGCTAGGTAATTGTATCTCACATAGACAAATCTATCACTTTGAGCATTTTTTCTCAATTGGTCACCATCTTACAATTTTTTAAGCATGTATTATGTCTGGAGGCAACTTGGAAAATATCTCAACATAACTTTCTCTGTCAGTATGCAGAAAAGTTATGTTCTTCCAAGATTGGAAAAGATTATTCCCTCCATTCTGAGGTGTTCTTCTTAGGAAATAACAAAGTCCCCAGCAACATAAGGATTCATTATTTATTTTCATCTACAATGAGGAGGGAATGCTAACAAACAGGGAAGTCTGAAACTTGAATTCCATCATAGCTTTAAAAGTCAAACATGGTGCTTTACACAGCCCCATAAGTAGACATCATGGTTTAGGAGAGCAAATGTTCTCATAACACTTTACCATTCATAAGTGCTCTGTTTACATTGTCCAATTTTACCTTAAACATAACCTTTTGATATAAGTTGGAAAGACATTAATATTTCAATCTGAGGGATAATGAAATTGAAGTCCAGACAGTTTAAGTGACATGCTTAAAACCATTTACCTGCTAAGGGATAACACTTAGGTGACCTAAATCCTCCTTGTTCTTTTTACTACAGCATCCTGCCAATTATGTGTCACACATTCAGCTAAAATTAGGTGAGCTTTCAAAGTCACAAAAGGAGAAGGTGATTAAGTATAATTTTGAATAGACAATGTAAGGAAAAGACATTTTCTTACTTTGTTAAAAACAAGGCTAGCTCATTGAGACTAAGAATGTGCATAAGAATAGAAAGCTGACTTCATTAATAATATCAAGTAATTATATTAGATAAATATTTTTCTTGAAAAAAGGCTTTTTACCAGAGCTTTGTACAAAAAAACATGTATCTAGAAAACAAACTTATGGTTACCAAAGCGGAAAGGTGGGGAGGGATAAATTAGGAGGTTTGGATTAACAGATAAAAGCTACTATATATAAAACAGATAACCAACAAGGACCTACTGTATAGCACAAGAAACTATACTCAATATTTTTTTAATTGAAGTACAGTTGATTTACAATGTTGTATTAATTTCAGGTGTACAGCAAAGTGATTCAGTTACATATATATATATCTTTTTCAGATTCTTTTTCATTACAGGTTATTACAAGATATTGAATATAGTTCCCTGTGCTATATAGCAGGACCTTGTTGGTTATCTGTTTTGTATATGGTAGCTTGTATCTGTTAATCCCAAACTCCTTATTTATCCCTCCCCCATTTTCTCCTTAGGTAACTATGAGTTTGTTTTCTATGTCTGTGGGTCTATTTCTGTTTTGTAAATAAGTTCAGTTGTATCATTTTTTTAGATTCCACATGTAATTGATATCGGATAATATTTGTCTTTGTCTGACTTATTTCACTTAGTATGATAATCTCTAGGTTCATCCATGATGCTGCAAATGGCATTGTTTCATTCTTTTTTATGGCTGAGTAATATTCTATTATATATATATATAAAATATATATATATATGCACATATATATATCTGTTCATCTATTGATGGACATTTAGGCTGTTTCCATGTTTTGGTTATTGTAAAAAGTGTGGCTATGAACATTGGGGTGCATGTATCTTTTCAAATTAGAGTTTTAATCTTTTCCAGATATATACCCAGGAGTGGGGTTGCTGGATCATATGGTAGCTCTATTTTTAGTTTTTAAAGGAACCTCCATAGTGGCTGCACAAATTTACATTGCCACCAACAGTGTAGGAGGGTTCCCTTTTCTCCATGCCTCCTCCAGCATTTATTATTTGTAGACTTTTTGATAATGGCCATTCTGACCAGTGTGAGGTGATACCTCATTGTAGTTTTGATTTGTATTTCTCTAATAATTAGTGATGTTGAGCATATTTTTATGTGCCTGTTGGCCATCTCTATGTCTTTTTTGGAGAAATGTCTATTTAGTTCTTCTGACCATTTTTTGATTGGGTTGTTTGTTTTATTGATATTGAGTTCTGTGAGTTGTTTGTATATTTTGGAAATTAACCCCTTGTCAGTTGCATCATTTGCAAATATTTTCTCCCATTCTGTTGGTTGTCTTTTCATTTTGTTTATGGTTTTCTTTGCTGTGCAAAAGCTTATAAGTTGGATTAGGTCCCATTTGTTTATTTTTGCTTTTATTTCTTTAGCCTTGAGAGACTGACCTAAGAAAACATTTGTACGATTTATGTCAGAAAATATTTTGTCTATGTTTGCTTCTAGGAGTTTTATGGTATCATGTCTTATATTTGTCTTTTTTTAATACATCTTTATTGGGTTATAATTGCTTCACAATGCTGTGTTAGTTTCTGTTGTACTACAAAGTGAATCAGCCATATGCATACATATATCCCCATATCTCCTCCCTCTTGAGCCTCCTTCCCACCCTCCCTATCCCACCCCTCTAGGTCATTGCAAAGCCCCGAGCTGATCTCCCTGTGCTATGCTGCTGCTTCCCACTAGCTATCTATTTTATATTTTGTAATAACCTTCAAGAGAAAAGAATCTGAAAAAGGATATATATATACATATATATATATACATATATATATATATCTGAATCATTGTGCTGGACACCTAAAACTAATATGATGTTGTAAATCAACTATACTTTAATAAAAAAAAAAGCCATGTAGCTGTTCAGACTTGCCCTTTTTTAAGTTAAAAGGAGAAATAAAATAGTTGCTCCATTGTGGAGCAAAGGGAACCCTCTTGCACTGTTGGTGGGAATGTAAATTGATACAGCCACTATGGGAAACAGTATGGAGGTTCCTTAAAAAATTAAAAATAGAACTA
>NC_041214.2:125468629-125492664 GCF_002837175.3 Physeter macrocephalus
TTGGAATCTAAAAAAAAAAAAATGGTTCTAAAGAACCTAGGGGCAGGACAGGAATAAAGACACAGACATGTCTGTGGACTTGAGGACATGGGGAGATGGAAAGTTAAGCTGGGACCAAGTGAGAGAGTGGCACAGACATATATACACTACCAATTGTAAAATAGATAGCTAGTGGGAAGCAGCCACATAGCACAGAGAGATCAGCTCGGTGTTGTCTACCTAGAGGGGTGGGATAGGGAGGGTGGGAGGGAGATGCAAGAGGCAGGAAATATGGGGATATATGTTTATGTATAGCTGATTCACTTTGTTATACAGCAGAAACTAACACACCATTGTAAAGCAATTATACGCCAATAAAGATGTTTTTAAAAAAATAGTTACACCATTAATTTTATTTCATCCACCTTTATTTACATCCTACTCTAGGCCAAGTAGTAAACTAGAGGCTTTGGTTTAAAGACTAATAAAACAAAGTCCTTGGTGGAGCAGTCCAACAAATCTCTAATCCTTTTCCCTCTGTTAACCACAGAGCTAGGTGTGTCTGAGTCTGCTGATTCCCTTTGTTATACAGCAGAAACTAACACACCATTGTAAAGCAATTATACGCCAATAAAGATGTTTTTAAAAAAATAGTTACACCATTAATTTTATTTCATCCACCTTTATTTACATCCTACTCTAGGCCAAGTAGTAAACTAGAGGCTTTGGTTTAAAGACTAATAAAACAAAGTCCTTGGTGGAGCAGTCCAACAAATCTCTAATCCTTTTCCCTCTGTTAACCACAGAGCTAGGTGTGTCTGAGTCTTCTTGCCTTTAGGTGTAGCCATGTGGTTAAGTTTTCCACAATGGAATGTAAATGGAGATCAGATGAGTAACCATTTTTGTTTATAACTAAGGGGATTTCTAGGACATGGGAATTTTAGTGCTAAAATCAGGAAAGACCCCGGGAAACTGAGTTAGGACCAGATAAAAGATAAAGAGATCACAGATTTCTCATTCTTGAGGTCAAGGAGACCTCCCCGACTACACATGTGCAAAAAGGCTCTTTGGGGTCAAAAAGGAGAGGGCACCACCCTATAATAGGTGATGCTAAGCCTCTCATAGGCCGCTGGGCTGGAATCCGTCTTGGAAAAAAAAGTTGCTCACCCATGTTGGGGAGGGTCCTAGGGCAGGGCAGGTATGGAAAAAGAAACAAGATAATTGTCCAAAGGTAAACAAAGACCCAGAAGAACTTCCCTATATAAATGATTTAATCACCTCTGCTCACACCCTTTCTCTCTGGATGTGTATCTCTGCCTTGCTTCTGTCTTAAATAAACAAACTGTTTAGTGTGCTCTCTCACATGTTGTGTGTGTCTCTAATAATAAACTTTGTACCTGTTTAGGAGTTTTTGCCTCCTTGAAACATTCTTTCCCTGGCAAGAGGCCGGGAAACTTTGCTTCTAGCCTCTAAGACTTGCTGGTCTAGTGGCCAGGATTCCTACTGGTTTTCATCCAGGCTACCCAGGTTCAATTCCTGGGCAGGGAACTAAGATCTTGCTTCAAGCAACTGCTCACTGCTGTCTTCTCAGGATCAGGGATAGTCACCTTAATTGGAAATGATGTTTCCTGCTTTCTGGACTGGTCTCTAAGGACCTCCTATATGATCTTCTCTATGCTCTTTCCCCTTTCCAGCAGATGAGCATGGAGATAACTGTGGTGACCTCAACAGCCACAACTTAACAAAGTCCAAGACTTTGTCAGCCTGGGTCCCTGTGTGACCACACAGAGGAAAGCCACCACAGATGAGGAGCCTCAAATCTAGAATCCCCAGTCTAGACTTCTTATAAATAATGGCAATAAACTTACTTTCTGAAAAGCCACGATATTTTGTGTCTACTTTTTAACCACATCTTATCTTTTCAAAATAAGAGTTCTTGAAATTAAATTACCAAAAGTCATAATATAAACAAACAAAAGCAAAACAAATAGAGAATAGTTTATTATAAAAACATGAATTGGGCTTCCCTGGTGGCGCAGTGGTTAAGAATCTGCCTGCCAATGCAGGGGACACGGGTTCGAGCCCTGGGCCGGAAAGATCCCACATGCCCCTGAGCAATTAAGCCCGTGTGCCACAACTACTGAGCCTGCGCTCTGCTACAAGAGAAGCCACCACAATGAGAAGCCCACACACGACAAGGAAGTATATCCCCCACTCACCACAACTAGAGAAAGCCCGTGTGCAGCAATGAAGACCCAATACAGCCAAAAATAAATAAATAAAATAAATAAATTTATTTTTAAAAAAAGAATTAAAACAGTAACAAATTGAACTTTGCATTTAGGGATATTTAAAATTGAAATGGAAATTTATTATGGGATATTAAAATGTATTTTTAAAAGGACATTTCTAGAGATACAGGATTACTTAAATAGATGATGGATGTAGCTAATGACTACTCCTTGGTCCAATAAATTGGTGAGATTATTACAAAAATAGTACAATTTTGTCTGGATTTTTAAAAATAATAATAAAGAATGCAAATAGAGGAGTTATAAAGACCATCTACAGTAGAGTTATGTTACTTTGTTCCTACAATTAAAGCACTGTTAAGACAACAAAGAAAAATAATGTTTTGATTTAAACAAGGACTCATTTTACAAAACTCCTCTTCACTGTGATCTATGGTTCTTTTAGTGGCAACATAAATAAAAGGAGAGTTCTACTGCTTTAAAAAAGTCATTAATCTTTCAGGTTTTTTTTAACAAACTATGCAATTATTTTGTTAGAGCAACTTCCTTTGCCTAATGCTATCTATCCTCCTCACAGTAAGAACTATACAATTCTCATATTAGTTGCCTCATAAAGCAAAAGCTGTGTCTGAATATGATGGATATCAGGATGTGCTTCTTAGGATTACAAAGATTGAGCAACTTTAATTCTTCCAATTATTTTAATAACCATGGGTATTTGAATTATTTATTTTCAAACAATTTGGGTATTGTCACTGGTCACTGAAATGTTGGATTTCTGTTCTGTGGCCAGATACAGCCCTACAGAATTTGATTTTTTTTATTTAGAAGGGACTTTCATAAAGACTTATCACCAAAGAATAATTAAAAGTGAACTAAGAATGAGATTACATGGACTTCTGGTGATTCAAAACACTTTTTAAGAATTGATCCACAATTATACCTCACATAGTCACTTTCAGATCATTTTTTTATCAAAATTCAACAAATAAAGTTGATATCTCTTAAGCAGTGTACTATTAATGGTTGATTTCCTCTGTCAAACTCCAGATATTTAGCTTTTCTCATAATGAGTAACTATGTACTATAGAGTTATTCATGTATGAGTGTTTCCTTGAAATGCTAAATGCATTAGAGAAACATCCAAAAACAAGACAAACAAAACTGTGTATGGAGAAATCTTTTGGAACAATCAAATAGTCACTGGTATACTTTTCTTATCATCAACACTCTAAATAGATTCCTTTAGTGAACATTAATGTATAAAATACATTTGCTCCTCAAACATACTTTATCTCAGGATATACTGGTGGAAATTGGACAAGCATGAGTCCAGGTAACACATGAGTGTTGAGCCAGGTTTTTATGTGTATGATTCATGACCCTGGTGGATTTTCACTGAATTGATTATGTCCATGTACTTGTTGCACAGTTTATCTGAATATAAATAATACAACAAAAAGCTTTGAACAATTTTCAAGTTGTAGAAATTATTTAAGAAGCAGAGGCAAAAATTAAGGATGGTACATCAAGGTATGTGAAAGCTTAAAATTTTAAAAAGAGTAACACTGCTAACTTGAAAAATAAACCACTATGTTATCAATTAAAATGCCAGGAAAATATACAAAATGTATTGTTACAATCATAAGTTCAATGTTAAAAAAAATCATCTATATATATCAAGACATTAAAGTCTACTTAGTTTGGGACTGATAAAAAGAGTCTAATATAATAACTGGATCCATAAAATATATTTACCAAAATAAAACAATCTTAGCATTAGTAAATATAAAAGTAAAAATTATAATTTTATATTGAAGACAAATTTCTCTCTCTCTCTCTCTCTCTCTATATATATATATATAAACAAACCATGATGAGAATGTAAAGTTCAAAAAGTTTAACTAGAAATAAAGAGCTCCCAGCTAGCAAACACATATCAGCACATATTTGAAAAGAAGTATTTTATATTTGCTAAGAGATTATAGATGTTTTAGGTAGAAAGTCTTAATTTCATCTAAAACTAATGTAAAGTTAGAGACAACAAAGTAATAATCTGAGAAATTATAATTTTATTATAGATCTTTCTTGTAATATTGTGTTTATAAATTTCATTTTCCGTCTTGTTATTTAATTCTCATTAACAACGTCAAACAACAGAGGTGTAAAAACATTTCTCTACAACCTGAAAAGTTGAACGGCCTCCGAAGTAACTGTTGTAAAAGTTTATGTGCATATTTACATTATAATATGATTGATCACAGTAATTTATATTATGGATACCATTTGGGTGCAATATCACTAATTAAAGCTCATCTTAAGTTCTAACAAATACATCCCATTGGGTTTAGCTTCATTATGTCTATCTAAGTTGATCCTCCATAAATTAAAATACAACCAAATTACAGATAATTCTACTGGTATATATGATAATTAAGATCAAATATTAAAATCTTATAATTAATCATCTAAATAATAATATTTTGAGAAAAGAAAAACTGACCTCTGGTGGCAGCCGACTCACTCCTGGAGCATGTGCAGGAGGACACTTTTTTTTTTTTTTTTTGGCTGCATTGGGTCTTCATTGCTGCGTGCAGGCTATCTCTAGCTGCAGCGAGGGGGGTCTACTCTTCGTTGCGTGGGCAGTGGCTTCTCTTGTTGCCGAGCACAGTCTCCAGCCATGTGGGCTCAGTAGTTGCAGCATGTGAGCCCTAGAGCGTGTGGGCTTCAGTAGTTGTGGCACACAGGCTCTAGAGCAAAGGCTCAGTAGTAGAGTACATGGGCTTAGTTGCTCTGCAGCATGTGGGATCTTCCCGGACCAGGGATTGAACCCATGTCCCCTGCATTGGCAGGCGGATTCTTAACTCCTATGCCATCAGGGAAGTCCCAATAATATTTTGAGTAAAGAAAACTCTTCTATTATAAAGAGATGCTTCTGTAAATTAACTGGTTAGATTGTATGTAAACGTAGCTTGTTTTCCCGGTTGAGGTGTGAAATATTAGCATAAGCTTGTTACTTAGCAGTGTGAATTTACACACTTTCTCTCAACACATTGTCATATTTCACTACAATAAAATTGCCTTTAAATATAAAACACCTACATAAATATTGAAAGAGAGGAAAGGTGTAGGCAGTTTTCTGGAAACTTTATATATAGATAGTTAAGCTGGATAACAGAAATCTAAGGAACTATTTTCTTCCAAAAAAGCAATGTGTTTTCCTGAATTAATCTGGATAATTGTCTTAATTGCCTCCAATTTTGTAGAAATACTACAGATTTTTTGTGAACCATTTATGCACATAGGGAAAAAAACTGACCTTTTAAAATTCAGTGTATCTCTTTGTTTTTTTTTTTGCGTTACGCGGGCCTCTCACTGCTGTGGCCTCTCCCGTTGCAGAGCACAGGCTCCGGACGCGCAGGCTCAGCGGCCGTTGCAGAGCACAGGCTCCGGACGCGCAGGCTCAGCGACCATGGCCCACGGGCCCAGCCGATCCGCTGCACGCGGGATCCTCCCGGAGCAGGGCACGAACCCGCGCCCCCTGCATCGGCAGGCGGGCTCTCAACCACTGCGCCACCAGGGAAGCCCCAGTGTATCTCTTTAACTCAGAGTATATCTAACTATTTTAACTTTCCAAATGTGTTTGGGCGGAAGAAAATTATTTTTATTGAAACACATTTTTCAATCAAAACAGTCAATAAGAATGTGACAGCTCTAAAATGTTGGGACATTATATTTTTGGACAATAAGTGGTTATGATTGCTAAAAGATTATTTTTAGGAGATGGGAGCATTGCATTATGGCTCTCATTATTATTATTTTTTTTTTTTTTGGTGGTATGCGGGCCTCCCTCCGCTGCGGCCTCTCCCGTTGCGGAGCACAGGCTCCGGACGCGCAGGCCCACCGGCCATGGCTCACGGGCCCAGCCGCTCCGCGGCACGTGGGATCCTCCCAAACCGGGGCGCGAACTCGGTTCCCCTGCATCGGCAGGCGGACGCGCAACCACTGCGCCACCAGGGAAGCCCATGGCTCTCCTTTTTATTAACTATTTTCTTTAAAATGTTTTTGATAGAACCACAATTCTTCAACATTGGTTAATACTCTCTTAAGACAAAACAACATAAAACATTTTTCCTGAACCTAAACCAGGCACCAGGCACTGTGCCAGGGACTGGAGCGTGAGGGAGTGTATGTGGATGGGACAAGGGTAAGAGAGAGAGCAATTAGAAACATAAAAGTTTTCTCAGCAAAAGATCACAATGGTGTTTATTGTTTACACAGCTTGTACTTAGAAAATAGTAGGTGGGTGGAGCACTCAGTCTGTATTTTGGCTTTATTTTCAAAGAGTGGATGAGTAGCTTTATTTGAAGGCAAACTTATTTGATCACAAAATGATTCATTTGGAGAATTTGATGGTGATAGTTACTAAATTAAATATGCTGTAATGGAATAATTCCATGTCTTCTGCCAGAAGGACTTTACGTAAGTAGTATGAAACTTCATGCTTCCAAACGAATATTCCCTTTATATATTGTTGAATTATATTAAATAATCACATGTATGTCAATGAATTTAAAGTAGAAATTTTTCAAACTTTCCTCTCTCCTCCACTTACTTCAAAACATAAAGAATTTAAGGAGCTCTTCAACTATAAAAGTATTTGTCGTTGTTTTTTGTCTCAAATAAATACCTTAGAAATACTTCTGCATCTAAATTTCAGAATCAGTTACTGTTCTCCTGTAAATAAAGCTATCTGTGGATAAAAAAGCAACAAGATAAAAGCTGTGAGTTGTTTTCTTTCTCTCAATGAAGTGCAATGGAGGAGAAAAACCTCAGGTAAAGCAACTGGCCACAATACAACAGGACAAATTCTAGATGGATTTATGAGACAAATGTTAAGAAATTAAATAAAAATTATTAAAACATGATGTAGGTAAATATTCATCCAGTCTCAGAAGAGGAAGGGAGCTTCTACATGTGGAATCAAGAAAAATACAATTGTGTTTGGGGCTACAAAAATATTAAACTCTACATACACAAAAAATTTTGCTAATTAAATATATATAATAAATAGTTATTAATAAATAATAAGTTGCAAACCTCAATTGAAACAAAGCAAAGGCTGAAAAGAAAAAATGTCCACATTACCAGCAATGAAAAAAATGTATTTTCTAGATACCTTATATTAAATCAACATATTTAAAACCAAGAAAAATGTTTTAAAATATAATATTCATGTTGGGAGCAATGGTAAAATAAAATAAATAAGCGACTAAATAGCATGAGTTTTTCATAAAACAAAAAAGGCCAGATGAAAAGTACCTTGAAATGAGATCATCATTCAACCTGTTCTCCTACAGTTATGAGATACCTCCACACTTTCCCTTTGGTTTCTTAACCATTCATCTGTAAACCACATTGCTATTCCAGGCGTCAAGAGATATTAACAGTTGCTTAGAACTAGGAAATACTCTGTTCTCTCCACCACGAGCTAAAGAGATGAATAACAATAACAATAAAGAGATGACTCTGAAGGAGTTATCTTCTTGCTATGCGTGTTTTACTAACCATCCTAACAAAATCCAGCAGTTTGTGTTTAGAGTGTGTATTTGCTTCTTTATGAAGAAATAGTTATTCTGCCTCTTCTTAATAATAGTGGTATATACAAAGTCATATTTTTTTGGAAGGCAAAGAAGCTGTGCCTCTGAGGACTAGAAACTCAGGACAGGTGTGTTTCAATGTCAGGCATACAAGAATGAAAATGACAAATCTTTAGTGCTGCAGCACAGCTAAGGTGGCAGTGATGATGTCTAGATCCTGGATGATATAGTGCCTGAGATAAAGGATTAATGAGAGAGGTAGTGTGCTACAGCTTCAAGAGTGTAGTGAAAGGAAACACCAGTTTCACATCACACGACCTTAGGTATAGTGATTAATTTTCCTGGGTTTTTCTAGTCATGTGGAAAATATGTATAGTAACATTCAGCATTACATAGTGATTATGAACAGAAGCTCTCAAGCCAGACTGCCTGGGTTCAAATACCAGCTCTACCTCTTACTACTAGAAGACTGTGGGCACCTTACTTAAACTCTTTGTACATAAGTTTCCTTCTCCACAGTATGGTATAATAATAAAGGTATTTCACAGGGTGGTTAGGAGGATTAGATAAGTTTCTCCATTTAAAGTGCTGGGAGGAGTACCTGGCACCCATTAAGCACTCAGTAAATATTAGCTATTTATCAGGGTCTTGGTCAGAAAATTTCTTGAGATTGCCTTCAATTCATAATAAATGTTTCTATGAGTCTGAGAAATTAATAAAATATCAGGATGCACTTCTGGGACAGTTAAAGGGAGAGATCATCAAACAAGGAATTATCAATGAAGTTTGTCTTAGTTTTTTTGTCTAGGCATAGTTTTGAAAATGATGGGACAGTGCACTGACTTAAGTGCTATAATATTGCTTTACACAAACTGACTTTTATGCTCTGGAGATGAGAAATACTGCAGCTGAGCTTTATTTAGCTACTATGTCAATGCAGTGCAGTTTCTTGGGTGGTTTCAGAAATCACAATACTATTCTGTCCAAAGTCTCAAGCTCATATACATACAAAAGATGAGGTATAGAAAAGTTATTTTATTCCCTGAAAAAATAAAACAACATAGGATATCAACATTGAATTGGTTTCTCAGCTTCAACTATAATATCATAGTGAGATTTTTAAGACACTGTTATTTAGATAGCACAAATTCATAATATGCATAGGGTGTTTTATTTCCCAGTCAATAGACACAGTGACTACATAAAATGTAACACTCATCAAGATATAATTCTTTAACGATAATACATGTATCTTTTCCTCACGGATTCTAGGAGATGTTTATTCAGTAGGTTTGTGGTGGGATCTATGTACATACATTTTTTAGCAGTTCCTCAGAAGTTCCCCACCTGTACTCCTGGTTGGAAACACTGACCTATTTGATTTACTTCAGACCCACTGAGATTGTATTATAATTAACTGACCCATGTCTCCATTAGAAATATCTTAACTATTCTTAGTTTTATTATACACACATCCACTTCGTGGGCAATCCCTATCACTTTTCTTCCCATGACTCCTCTCTGTTTTCAAAGGAAACAGTGAGAAACCCTTTTTTCCCTTTTTCACTCTGCATGCTGTTGTTTTGATATTCTGCAGCTACAGTTGAAAGATATAATTGTATGTCAGTGGGCAGAAAAGCTACAAGTAACCATTGTTTGTTTTTTGTTTACAAGAAAAGCTCTATTTACAGAAAAAAAGCATTTCATATTTAAAATATATCATCAAGCTCTCTTCATGATAGAGACTTATCCTCTATAAGTTGATTATGTCAGAAATACATTTCAAAGACACTATGGGAGTGTACATAGTTTCAGAGGCAGCATTAATTTGAGATTAATTTCCAATAGAGTTGGCTAAACCAGTTAGCCAACACGGAGATGCAATAATAATAATCTCTTAAATTTGACACTGTATTGATGTAAATGTACTTTGAAAACTGTTAAAATGTTCCTAGAGCCGGAAATAGCAAAACAAATATACATGTTAGATGAAAACAACTAACTTGATTGAAAACTATTATGAGAGTATCCGGAAATGGTTCTGTGATATTAGAACTAGCTTTGAAATCGTTTTAGATTAACACTTTGTAAACATAACTTATTTAGTTAATAAATTTTCAAATAATATATGTAAATAATATTCCAAAAGTGTTTCATAAAAAAGAAATTAGGAAATCACTAAATATAATTTATAGTGCAGAACTTTTCTGAGATTTATATGCTTTATCTACAAATCAGTCTCTTAAAAGAATGTTAAATGATGGAATATTTCCTACATTTCCATTATTTGATAAAACCCATTCTGTTTTTAAGGATTTTTGTGATAATACTATCCCAAGGAATGAAACTTTAGTACAGTTAGATGTATATAGAAAGATGACACAAAATAACCTAGGAGATCCATATACAAAAAAAAAAGAAAAAAGAAATTTCATTTGCCATAACTGAAACTGTAGACTTTGAGACTGAGTGAAATGGAAACCTGTTTTACCATTTTGACAATGATCAAAACTGACTGACAAACAATATGGGGCAACGTTTTTGTATAAAACCAAAATTGTTCTGCCATCTATTTTATAACAATTGGGTATTTCTTTACATTTTAGTTATAATAAAATGACCTCTAAAATACTTAATAGCATTTGTATATACAATTGATTGTGAAGTATCAGATGATAATGCTGAATAATAAAATTATATTTAGCTTCACATTTAAGAATACATACACTTCAAGGTATGAAAATAGATGCAAAACTCCTATCTTGTGCAGGTTAAATATTTCACAAAGCCTAAGTAAAATGTATTTAAATCAGAAATCAGAATTTGATCTGTGGAACTTTAGGAAAACAATTTGATAGCCTCATAAATACTCTAGGAATATTTGAAGAAAATGTCACATTTGATGAGAACTATATCATGACTATCATAAGTTAATATATGTTTGAAATTGAAAAATATTAAAAGGTAGAATGAAGGAATGATGAGGATTTCATTTTAATAGATGAACAAAATAAAATATTTATCTTATTGAAAACAGTTTTTCTGTTTAGGATTTTTGTTTTATTTTTCTCACATTACACAGGTGGTGATACAATTACTCCAAACTTATGAATTTATGATCAATTCTTGATAAAATAATGAAATCATTATAATTTTTGTTCAGGCTTATTGTTTTACTTACAGAATTTTAATAATTTCAAAGCAGATTATAAAAGTAAGTACTAAGAACATTTAATCTTTCATTCATTCATATAAAGAAGTATTATGTCAGACACAAATATCTTCAAGGAGTTTATATCTTTTTAAGAAAGAGGAGATATTATTTTTCAAATAATTACTCTGTGTCTGACACTGTATAAGGCATTGGAGATACAATGTTGCTTTTTTAAGTTAAAGGTACTAATGTTAAAGCATTTACACAGTTTTACTAAAAATTTGAGAGAAATCAGATTAGTTGCAATAAAAACGATAAATGACCAAAATGTTTGGGCTAAGATACTTGTGGTCCCAAATACACATATATAATACGTACTTTTCATGACAAAACTACATAACTTTTTACTCTTCTCATACTCTGAAAATTTCCAGCTGCTTTGCTTCATCATTTCATTTCCAGGAAGTGTGAAATTAAAATGAGCAATACATAGAGCTTTAAAATACTATGAGTTTTCATTACAGTTTCTATTCTGTCCTTTACTAGTTACGTGAAATTGAAGAAATGGCTTAACCTAAGCCCCAGTCAATTCATTTGTACAGTGGGGCAGGAGTACTAATGGGGATCTAATTGCCATATGTCTGATTTTAAAGTAATAAATCAAATTTAAAAACTGTTAAATAACATGTTTTATCCTTCTACCATCATAAATACAGTACATCTTCATTACAACTTGCAAGGTCAGCTTTCAGTTTAAAATTCTGAGGACTCTCAAGTGTTGTATGCCATTTGTAGTAGGTCAAGGAAGCTTGTCCTCAGCCCATCTCACTTCCCTTTGGACACCTAGTTCTGTCTCAGACCATGTAGCTTCTTTCAAAACATGTGAGGATACCTCAGCCAGAAGCTCCAACCTCCATTAAAAGTTGCTTCAAGCATCTGTCCCTTAATCATTATGTGCACCCCAAATCTGGCACCATAGTAAGCATTTGGGAGGATGGACACCAGTAGGAGGCTCACACAAGCCTTAGAAGTGAACATGGGGCATTTTTGAGAGACAGTTTCAGAGTCGAGGTTTACTCAGAACATAGTCTAGGATGGGAAACATAAGCTGCAGGTAGCCACATATCACTGAGCCCTCAGACACCTTACCCTTTGGAGAGGGGTGTGTCCAGAAGAGGGACAGAGTGGAGCCTGGAAAAGCACAGGTCCCAGGGTATAGCCACCCCCCCCCGACAAAGCTGGTGATGACTGTACTTAACTCAAGGAATTTTTGAAATAATAAATGAGATAATGGATGTAAAATGCTTGCTGTAACAGAATGACACATTTTAAATATTTATCAGATAGCAGCTTCTTTTAGCACCTGATTTATGTAGGTGTGTGTTCTTTTCTTATTTCTGGATAATTGTCTTTAAACATCCATATGTTTATCATAATATGGTTTATTTTTATCCTCCAGTTATAAGACTTAGGACATAATAGCATAAAACTTATAAGAAGGGCTTCCCTGGTGGCGCAGCGGTTGCGCGTCCGCCTGCCGATGCAGGGGAACCGGGTTCGCGCCCCGGTCTGGGAGGATCCCACGTGCCGCGGAGCGGCTGGGCTCGTGAGCCATGGCCGCTGAGCCTGCGCGTCCGGAGCCTGTCCTCCGCAACGGGAGAGGCCACGGCAGTGAGAGGCCCGCGTACCGCAAAAAAAAAAAAAAAAAAAAAAAAAACTTATAAGAAAATGTCTGGATTTGGATTTTATAAGAAAGAAGGCATAAAAATTCAATATTTGAGAGAATTTTGTGAACAAAATAAAGCTCTTTACATGTCATTAAAATGTTCTAATTGCCTGTTTAGAGAAAATAAACTGTTATTGTTCCTTCAAAATATACAACTAAGAGATCATATTTAAAATACTTTACCAGAGCATGAGAAAACTGCATACTCATTTTTATTTTATGCCATTTTCAATTGGCCAAGTATTTTTATTTTTTAATATTTTATTTTTTAAAAAATTTTATTGGAGTATAGTTGATTTACAGTGCTGTGTTAGACCAAGTATTTTTAATAACAAATTATTTTATTATTGTCAATTCTGCTTTTTAAATATTTTTGAAAGAAAAATAAAACACTTATCTTACCAGTTATGATGGGCTAAGAACAATGATGGTTTATTTCTCATTTATGCCTGATGCTTATCTTGATTCTCTGGTGGTTTTGCTACAACTTGTCTGCACTCACAAACCCAAACTGATGGAGCCTCCTTTCTCCAGAACACTTCTGTTGTTATGACACAGAGAGATTTGCAAATTGCATATCAGTACCTAAAACTTCAATGGCAAAGCAAGATACATGGCCACAGCTAGATTTAAGAGGACAGAGACATGTCATTCTACTGTATCACTTAACTACAGCAAACAATAAGCTTATGTTTCTGTGGATTTACTGGGTAATGGCTGATTTAGGCTGGGCTTGGCTGGATGTCTCTGCTGTTTATCTTGGGCTCTTATACCTCAGACCTCAGCTCTAACTCAGATATCTGTCTCCTTTTTCCAGAGGCACAGGCCTGTTCAGGCATGTTCTGCTCATTATAATGGTAGAAGTGCAAGAAGGCAAGCAGATATATGAAAGTCCTTGTAACACCTAAATTTGCAACTGGCACAATGGCATTTCCATTTTATTCAAATGTACAAAGCAATTCACAAGGCTAAACACAAATCCAGGGACAGGAAAATATGTTCTGCCCCTTTAGTAGGAGAAACTGTGACATCACATGGCAAAGGTTGCAGATACATGGAGGGATGAAAAATGTCAGCCATTATTGCAATCTACCACATTACCGTGTGACCAATGGAGGGAAGTAGAAATATTTGTCAATATCCCTTTACCTACCACAGAGTACTTTTTACACATTAATCATAAATATTAAAATTGATTAACCAAGTTTCAAGTAAAAAATATTTCCAATAAAATAAGAAATGTATCCTTAATTTAAAGAATGACTCTTTATATATTGATAAATAATGTAATTTTCACATAACTAATATAAGTACATAGAATGGGGGAAATTTTACCTCATTTAGTACTCCTTTGATTGAAAATGGCAGAAAACCTGACTCTCACAGCCTTCTGATCTGTAATAAATCACTGTTTCTTTTGTAATCCATGACATCTTCTAAAATGAATATTATAAAGAATGTCTCTTGTAGGACTTTTCTTTCAGGGTCTGCTCTTCTTTAATAGGTCATTGATTGTGGCCTGGGAATTTAAATCTGTCTAATAATGACCGCTCTGCCTACGTCTTGATCTCAGCTTTGTGACTTCTGCCCAGGGGTAATTTGAAATCATGGCCAGTGGGTGGTAGGCACCATTACTACCCCCTTGCCTATATGCTGTATTTCAGTAGCATTCTTTTTGGTGATGAAGGCAAACTTTGTGTGATACATCAATCTTTATGGGCAGAGAGCTAGCTGTGAAAGATACTCAGACCTAAGGATGGTATAATATTCAATGTCTTCTTCAGATCTGGCCAAAGAAGGTAATGGAATAAAAAAAGAACCTTCCAGAGGGCAAAGCCAAGACCTAATCACAGGGAGTAAAATATGGGCATTATAAAACAATATTTTATACCACTAAGAGAGAAGGTCCTTAAAACACCTGCCCAGCAGTATTTTAGATTTGCTATGGATCTCTGACTGTCTACCCTTTTATGAAATAAATCATAGTATTTATGGCAGCTAGTTGACCCTCTTGGGCCATTCTATATTCTCATACTTTAGTTCTTAGGTATGTGGATCGAGAAGAGCCACATCCAGACCTGATGTATAGATTATCATGAAATCCTAGACTTTTAATCTGAATCTTGATGGGGTGAAAATTTTAGTGTCTCCCCTGAATATGTGTAAATGTGTTTTGTATGCAGAGGAAGTGAATGTACGAAAGCAATAGACAGTAGATTGTATTATTGTTTATAGTTATATACTTCCTTACCACAAAAGAGACTATATATTCCTAGTCATTCCCACCTCCATGTAACTAATGTACTTCCCTGCATCGTGGCCATGTAATTTGATTTTCTGCCCAATGGAAAACAGAAAGTATAAGTAAAGTATGCCATATCCAATCAGTAGATTTAAGAGCCATTATATGGCTTATTCATTTCTCTTTTCCTTCTGCCACAAAAACAAGGTAAAAGCTATACCCTTAGCTTGAATCCCAAGTTAAAGATAAGTGAAGCAAAGTTACAAAGCTGCAGCCAACATACAGCCAACATGTCACATGAGTGAGCTGCAAATATTTGTTAAATGTATGACACTGAAATTTAGGGATTGTTACCATAGGCTTACTTAATAAAAACTGACTAATATCCCTTGCCTCTTTAAAAAATAAAATCACCTCTGTAATAAGTACTACTTTAAAGAGAATTGTCTCTTTTATTAAAACTTCAAAAAAAAAAAAATCAAAAATTGAAACTAAATTAGTGGATAAGACTCCATGCTCCCAACACAGGGGGTCCGGGTTTGATCCTTGGTCAGGTAACTAGATCGCACATGCATTTGCAATTAAGAGTTCACATACCACAACTAAGGAGGCCATGTGCCACAACTAAGGATGTGGCAAGCCACAACTAAGGAGCCCTGGAGCCACAACTAAGACCCAGGGTAACCAAATAAATAAATAAATACATACATACATAAATACATAAATGAAAGAAATGAAGGCCAGGGACACGCAGCCCTCACTGCCAAAAAAAGAAAGAAAGAAAGAAACTAAATTAGCCCAGAACAAACTAATATCCTGACTGTTTTTGACTGAGTATTCTAATGCTATAGATTCAGTAGGCACAGAAATGGTTTTCTGTCCTAGAAAGAATTTTGCTTCATTAGCCCTACTTAATCTCAGGTAGTTTCACATTTTGGTACATGTTATTTACAATTAAAGTAATGTTAACATATTTACTTGGAAAATTGATGTAAAAATACATAATAAGCAATATGGAGAACTTAGTGATAAATGAAAAAGCCAGAATATAAGTGATCTTAAAATAATTCTGATTTAGATGTAATATTCCTTCCTATCTGCTAAAGTTCTTTCATTTTCTCATCTTTTGTAATTATATATATTTTATTATCTAAACCCAAGTCTATTTTTTGCCCTTATAGATTCTTTCTGTTATATTAGACCTTATATTACATTGTCCATTCCATTTTTATGTTTGTACTACTATATTAGTTTTTCTTATTGTGCTTATCTCTGAAATTATTTTTCTCAGCCTATGATGGAAATCTAAGCTCTGAAATGTAGGAGGAATGTTTCTATTTTAACTTGCTTACAAATTACTTCACTTTAAAATATATAACTTCGGTTCAATTTCTACCTTGAATACCAAAAAAAAAAGAGTGAGACATTGACAGAAATTTTATTTGGAGACTTAGTTGTTATCTCTTTAAAATGGAGGTATTAAAATCCAGCTCATATGGTAGTACTATAAGAAGCAAATGATAAAATATTTCTCAAAGAATTAGCTTGATGTCTGATACATGATGAGTCTTCAACTTTTGTAAGGACAAGACTGTTTCCATTAAAAACAATAATATTGTAGTTGTAGCTCAGTTTGTAATAAGAGGCCAGCAATAGAGACTTAAAGGGAAGTCTAACTTTCAAAAATGGTTCAAGAGTCTCAGAGAGACCTGTTCAGAAGTCAACACAAAGATATAAAACCAGGGAATTGATTCCAGGGAAGCCCAGCAACAAAGCAAGTGGGATGCAACCATCATCAACAGACTAACAATGAAGGAACTAAGTACTTGGGAGATACAGATTGGAAGGCAGGCGTGATGGGTTTATAGAAATAGTGGGGAACTAAGCAGAACTCAAAGGTAAGGATGCAGACAAAAGTTTGAAAACAAATAAACAAGCAAATGAAAAATAGGTTTGCACATAGAAATCAGAGTGCAAGGAATGGGTCTGGCATTGGGGATCTTTGCAAAAGCCTACATGTAAGAACCAGGTAAAAAATGAAGGCCAAGCCTGTAGTAAGACAACTAGATGCTAACATTATAAGCTACTGATCTAAAGGTCCTTATATATTTCTCTGCTTAAAAATAGTTTCAGTTTCAATGATTAAGCAGTTCATTAAAATAATCTTTTCTGCATATACTTACTGTCATGTATAATCACTGGATAATGTGTCTTTGTTGACATACTCTATCAGTAATGGGTTTTTCCCTCACCCCATTTCAAATAAAGATTGCTCCAAAGAATTCAGATATTTGTCTTTTCTATTTACATAGGCACATATAATATGTGTGTGTGCATGTTTAAGTGTGTATTTGAATGGTGGGAAGATCTATGAGAGAGACTGAAAGAATTCATATTTGATGTGTGTGTGCGTGTGTGTGTGTGTGTGTGTGTGTGTGTGTGTGAAAGAGAAACTAAGAAAGATGAGCTTTAGAAATAACATGAAGTCACCCAGTTCATGTACACACCCAGTGCACCAATCTACACTGCAACAATTCTGGTAGTTCACTTGCCACCTCTAAGATGAGGACAGTCAAAAAGAGCAAGTTTAAGAGAAGTTCCTTCAACTTCTGAACAGTTCTAGCTATTAGAAAGCAGCTTTTTGTGTTATAACAGAAATTTCCTTCCTGCAATGCTTCAAAGCATCTTAGCTCTACACTTCTGAACTATCTGGATATTTTTTTTTAATGTGGCAACTCTTCAAATATTTGAAGATTGCACTCATGTACCCATGTAATCACCACATTAATTTTTCCACATTAAACGGTCCCATTATTTTCCAAATATTTCACTGTCATGATGTCATAAATCTTTATCCTGGATCCCATTTTTAGAATGGTCCTAGAGTTATTTTTAAAATGTAATAGCCAAAAGTGAGAAACGGTCCAGATATGGTCAAATTTTTAAACTGTATTGTAAAATGATTTTCTTCTTCATTTTGAGTCCTAAACATATACAAATCCAGGCTAGGTTTTTTGTTTAATTTTTTGGCAGCCATCACACTGTTGACTCATATTGATCTTATAATCAGTACATCACTCTGTCATCCAATGCATTAGATTTCCCTTTGAATCACTGACATATGCATCCATTATAGCACTTTTCACATTTTATGGTAGCTATTTATGTCTGTCTTCCCTACTAGACTGTGAGTTTCTCAAGGGTAGGAACTATGTCTTATTCATCTTTGACCTAGTAATTTAATAAAGTAAAAATGTTTGTTGAATAAAAAAAGAAATATGAAAATTTGCTAAGCATGCTTTCTATTTTTTAAAAATTCAAGACATTGAATACATTCGTCATGATAGCACACGGACATGTACCTAGAGATCTCCTTTCAGATTAATGTTCATCCTCAAAAACATTCCTTTTTTTAAAGCCTTTTAAAAAGTTACAAGTATACTTAACTATTCATGAATATGTACAGTATACATAATATACCCCATAACATGAAGATTTGTGAAACAGTTGTCCTATATCTAAAACTTTCTCTTGAGCTAAGAATCTGATAATGTATTGAACAATACAAAAAAAGGAGATAAAAAGTTGCATGGCTTCATTTGAGAAAGCATATGATCACTTATAGTTTTCCTATTTCTTTTCTATATCTCATTCTTTCCATGTCTCTCAATTGTCACATAACCTCTATGTAATAAACAATTCTAGAATTTTGCTAGAGAATAATGATAATTTACTGAATTCACCTTGTCCTTCTCTATGAAAATTGTAACTTCTTTCCTTATTCTTCTTCTGGATTCTTCACTATTACTTAAAAAAACACTATAGTTTGGTGGTTTGTACTTTTATCCTCCATGTATAGGATAAAAGTACAAAATGAAGCCAGATAATTTAGACTGTTTTGTTTTTTTTTTTTAATCAGGAAAGGATTTTGGTCTGTATATTGTAAGGAATCTCTAAGTTTCAACATCCTTCTGTGTCCATCTGCTCTAATATTTAAATCTAAGGATCATTTTCTAAAGTCACCCACCAATATAGGTGTTCTGTTTCTGTCAGCCATCTCAGCATTTTATCTCATGTGCTTCTAAAGAAAGATTTCTCCCTGAGTAGTTCCTATTCATGTTCCAAACACAATTAACTTCCTCAGTAGTTGAACAGCATAATCACATTTATATTTCATTTGTATTTCAGTCTTTTTGGCATTATTTCAATGTTTTGTGATTTTTTTTAACTATGCCAGTATATGCTGAACCACTGTCTAACAGGCAAACATTTGATGTTAGCCATCACTGCTTTGTTCTCAAGGAAAATCTGCCTACCGTCATACTATGTTTAGAAACTCCCTTGCCCCAACAAAGAGTGGGGAAAGCAAATATCTGAGAGAAATGAATGAACTGTGATACTAGGCTTTTCAAATATCTACTGCAGAGGTTGGGGATGGCAGAGATTAAGAGCAGAGAAGTTTGGCTGCAATCTTGCAGAAGCCCATAGGTTACATGGTCAAGAGATTAATCAGAAGGTCTTTATAAAAATTGGACTTAAAATCTGACATTTTAGTGGGAAACTGATCTTGAATAGGACCCAACAAGTGATGGAATCTAGAGAATATTCAAGTTATACTTGCAGATACCTTTGGGGATGGGCAGGGGTGGTATTTCCTGCTAGTACATGTATAGGTGTTGGGAGTATTGCTTATGATGCAGACATTCCTACAAATATGGAATATTTGTCCTCACTGAGAGGTGAAGACCACGAGACATTAGTTATATACAAAATTATATACTACTGCCTTTTGGAGATTAGGCTGAAGTGCTAGAAGAGCATACCTGTGATCCATTCTTGTATAGCTTTTTATTCGTCTTCAACCATTTGCTATAGGTATTGAATGAACTTTTTTCTTTTTTTTTTTCGGTACGCGGGCCTCTCACTGTTGTGGCCTCTCCCGTTGCGGAGCACAGGCTCCGGACGCGCAGGCTCAGCGGCCGTGGCTCACGGGCCTAGCCGCTCCCCGGCATGTGGGATCCTCCCGGAGCGGGGCACGAACCCGTGTCCCCTGCACTGGCAGGCGGACTCTCAACCACTGCGCCACCAGGGAAGCCCTTGAATGAACTTTGATCCTGATTACATGTCTATAGCAATACTGACCTTATTGCATAAATTTTATTTGAGATTTTACTATCATGGCTACTGTGAAAAAGAGCTAGAATGATCTGCTGCTTGAACTCCTGGACAGTATTGACCATCATTTCTCTTCCTACTGGTCTGAAATAGAGCTGCCAGTTCTCCTTATATCTGTTGGCCATCTCCTGTCAGTAGAGATGGGACTCTTCATCCTACCAAGATGATTTGTTACAATAAAAAAAAAGGACCTTCAGCAATGTTTTGCTAGAAGATACATTCCCTAGCAAAAACAGACATCTTCATCTTTATAACTCTGATTAGCTACCTAACTCTCTTAATATGTAAAATAGGAATACTAATAATATCTACTTTATATGTTTGCCATTATGAGAGTGTACTGATATTTAATAAGCGTGCAATAAATGGTAGCTATTGTTACTCCACTATGATCTCTTGTGTTTCTTTTCAAAATTCAACATCTTCTTCAACAGCTGAGCAAGAAGGAACAAAATAATGTATTTAGTTTGGGTGAAATGATCTGTTTTAGAATCAAGGGATGGAGGAAGGCTTTAAAAATATTTTTAAATTATTCTGCACTTTTCTACTCACATTGATTCTGAAATGTATATGCATATTTACTTAAACATTTCAAAGGCGTAAGCACATTAATAAAAGTACATTTTCTGTTTTAGAACACACAAGAATCTCACTTTGTATAAAGTATAATAACCTCATATGTCTCTAGATAAGCCATTACTTTAATAAATATTTATTGAGTACCTACTATGTGCTGAACAAAATAAACATGGTCCTTATTTTCATGGATTGTGCTTTCTAATAGGGAAGACATAAAATAATCAAATAATCTCAAATAGAAACAAAATTACAAATTTATATGAATTATAGGGAGGGAATGATCAGGGTATTAATAAATTGCAGAAGTAAGAAGCAATCTAATTTGGACTTGGGAAGGCCAGGAGGTGAAGAGGTGGAAGCTGAAAGATTATGAGCTACAGGTTTTCTACCTATGCCAATACTAGGTCTTATGAATAATTCTTTTGTGATGAAAATACTATCTAATTATTTATTGTGAAAGCATATATTTTTTAACACCTTTATTGGAGTATAATTGCTTTACAGTGTTGTGTTAGTTTCTGCTATATAACAAAGTGAATCAGCTATATGTATACATATATCCCCATATCCCCTCCCTCTTGCATCTCCCTCCCACACTTCCTATCCCACCCCTCTAGGAGGTCACAAAGCACCGAGCTGATCTCCCTGTGCTATGTAACTCCTTCTCACTAGCTATCTATTTTACATTTGGTAGTGTATATATGTCAATGCTACTCCCTCACTTCATCCCAGCCTACCCTTCCCCCTCCCCGTGTCCTCAAGTCCATTCTCTACGTCTGCGTCTTTATTCCTGTCCTGTCCCTAGGTCCATCAGAACCATTTTTTCTTTTTTTTTTTTTTGATTCTATATATATGTGTTAGCTACAGTATTTGTTTTCCTCTTTCTGACTTACTTCATTCTGTATGACAGACTCTAGGTCCATCCACCTCACTACCAATAACTCAATTTCTTTTCTTTTTATGGCTGAGTAATATTCCATTGTGTATATGTGAAAGTATATTTTTTGAAGTCCAAGTGTATGTGCTTTTCTCACGTATGAAGATGTGAGAATGAAAAAGATGGGCTTTTAGTTTCCTAAAACTTAGAAACTTTGGAGATTTCATATTACGAGAGTTGTTTCTTTCTGTGCCTTGGTAAATGAAAGCATTATTTATCAATAGTGCAAGTATTAATTAGCATATGTTTAAAAAATGTTTTGAATAACTGATTAGTGCTGCTAACACCACTATTTATAATGTAGTCTTGCTAAAATTAACTTGAAATTTTGTGCTTTGTTCCCAGGCGGGCTGCTAGAGGATCTAAAACTTTCTCAGTCTCTATGAACACACTGTATTTAGTTGACAGGTCACCTGTCATTTATAATTAATGTCAGAAAAGCAATAAAACAAAATGACAAGTTTTGCATCTGATATAACTTATCTTCTGTCAGGTCTCTCCTTAAATCTCTTATTGCTCTTTATCTTCACTGACAGGTACTTTCTACATTTTGCTTCATATTGTATTGCTTTTTTTAAAAAAAAAATCTCTTTAGCCATTTGATTCTATTTTCTTGCATTGTGCTTTGGTATCATGGAACAACTTTTTCTTAATTAAGAAATAAGGGCTTCCCTGGTGGCGCAGTGGTTGCGCGTCCGCCTGCTGATGCAGGGGAACCGGGTTCGCGCCCCGGTCTGGGAGGATCCCACATGCCGCGGAGCGGCTGGGCCTGTGAGCCATGGCCGCTGAGCCTGCGCATCCGGAGCCTGTGCTCCGCAACGGGAGAGGCCGCAGCAAAAGGGAGGCCAGCACACAATAATTAAATTCAGATGTCACTTACAAATATCTACTTCTTATCTCTTCTTGTACTTCACTGGAGAAGACAATCTGTTGGAACAGCTGCATGAACCACAAAATCGTCTTTGTACTTAGAGGCTAAACTATTTTAACTGCAATAAAATTTGCACTACAACTGCCAATACCCAGATGGACATTTTGTTTCACGGTCTTATCTATTTTGTATCTCTCTGAGTAGCAGGAGATCTCAACACCCATGTGCCAGACCTCATTTCCATATTGCCAGCATTTCTTAAAAGCTTTAGAAAATCAGCAAAGAAAGCTAAATTCAAAAAAACAAGGTGAGAATTTAAAATAAAGGATAGGGGCAAGATGCCTGAGAAATAAAAGTATCTGCTGAGGAGACAGTATATATCTGAAGAAAGCAGTGAATAATAAAGATTCTTAAGAACTGTTAGATAATATGGCAATCCCTTGATGCACTTTATGTAATTTTCATCTGTCAGTGGATATTCTACTTTCTCCAAATGCAATACAATTTGCAGAACTAAAAAGAAAAGAGAAAAGCAAGATGTCACAATCAGCAAAAATCAAATCCCAATCTCTAATTCAAGTAAAGATGAATAGAGAAGAAAATGTAAATATCTAGAAAGAAAATGTCATAAATATTAGCTTATTAAAATGAGATTTTATGCAAATCAAACCATACCTCACACCTGTTGGAAGACTATCATCAAAAAGACAAGAGATTTCACGTGTTGTCAAGAATACGGAGAAAAGAAATTTGTGCACTGTTGATGGGAATGTAAATTGGTGTAGCCATTATAAGCATAAAACACCCGTATGGAGATTCCTCAAAAAAATTACAAATAGAACTATCATATGATTCATCAATCCCTCTTCAGGGTATATAGCCAAAGGAAACAAAATCATTATCTTGAAGATGTGTCTGGACTCATGTTCATTGCAGCATTATCCATAATAACCAAGGTATGGAAACAAACCAAATGTCTGTCAATGGATGAATGGACAAAGAAGATGTGAGCCACATACATTCGATAGCACATTATTCAGCAATGAGAAAGAAGGAAATCCTGCCATTTGTGACAACCTGGATGGATCTTGAGGGCATTATGCTAAGTAAAATAAGCCAGACAGAGAAAGACAAATACTGCATGGTATTACTTACACATGGAATCTGAAAAAAGTAAAACTCATAGCAGCAGAGGGTAGAAAAGTAGTTGCCAAGGGCTGGGGGTGGGGGAATTAGGGAGAGGTTATTAGGGAGAGGTTGGTAAAAGGATATAAACTTTCAGCTATAAAATGAATCAGGTCTTCAGATCTTATGTATAACATGATGACTATAGTTGATAGCACTATATTATACAATTGAAATTTGATAAGGGAGTAGAACTTAAATGTTCTCACCAAAAAAAAAAAAAAGAAGATAAATATGTGAGAAATGTGAGGTGATGGATGTATTAATTAACTAGATGGGAAATTCTTTTTCACTAGGTATATCAAATTATCATGATGTACACTTTATTTTTATTT
>NC_041214.2:125492832-125527584 GCF_002837175.3 Physeter macrocephalus
GCATGTGGGATCCTCCCAGACCGGGGCGCGAACCCGGTTTCCCTGCATCGGCAGGCGGACGCGCAACCACTGCGCCACCAGGGAAGCCCCATGATGTACACTTTAAATGTCTTACAACTTAATTTGTCAATTATATTTCAATAAATTTTTTTCACTGAAGAAATATTTTAACTTCTTGCAATAAGATCTAGTAGATTGGAGTTTATATTTTAACTTTAGCAAGACTTTATACAAGCTATTTGAAATAGGTAGATTTGGATAAAATATGTACTCAGTACTCAGAAAGAAAAGAGATGCAGTAAACTATATACATGATTTATAATTTTCTGTAAGATTAAAAAGGCCCAGAGCATACTGACTTTCTCTAAAGTTTTTAGTGAGAAGAGTAGGGATTAATGTAAAAAAAAAAAATTTCCTCTTCAATGAATCACAGTCATGTTGGTGCAATGGCTAAGTCCAGTGGCTTATAAAATTCTATGTACAGGTCAGCATTTAATATAATATTTTTACATATTAAAATTATGTCTAAAATTAAGCCTTCCATACAGGAAAATCATGTCACAGTAGTATTCAGAAAAGAAAGTCATGACTATTCTTATGATTTTAAAGTTTATATTTTGATTATTTCACTCTTCGTGCACTTCTCAAAAAACTGTTGCAGACAATATTCAGTATATATTGAATATTATGATTTGAAATAATATATGTACCCCTGAATTACTAATTCTCTAAATGAATTTAATTGCTTCCTTTCAAACACATATATTATGTATCCCTAATTTATCTGCAAGCATTTTAATATCATCATCCTTAAAGTTTCTTCCTTTTGTATTACCTCCAAGAAAATATTTTGGAAATAGTATGTGTATAGCAAATACTATGGACTGAGTGAAATTACACACTAAATTTTTGAACATTTTCACAAACTCTCAGTACAAATTTTATTACTATTATCTTGTTATTAGGGGGTAGGCAAGATCACCTACAGCTCACATCAGTGTTAGTTCAATACAAAAACATGAATGCTTTATTTGAAAGAAACACTACAATTGTTTGAGGTTATTTCAATATGAATGTAATCCTTGTTTTTTGGAAAGAAAACATGGATGATTCTAATTAAGGGAGTAGAAAGAGAAGTTGTTTAGGACTAAGTTAAGTATTAAATTAAAAAGTCATATCCTAAGTTTTAAACTTTCTTAGTTATTAACATCATATGGAAGGCCCTATGTTATTTTTAACAGTCAATTAAGATATGCCTATTGTAGCAATATCTCAGCAGAGTGCCAAAGTTGGTCAGTGACCATCAATCTGAATTCTGCTATGTAGCCAATTGAATGTGTTCAGGGGTTACTCAGTACCATGTGCCATCAACCCTTTGAGTTATATCTCTCAAGGCATAATTTCTCAAGGCATAATTCTTCTGCCAGAGCTCCAGATGGAAGTCCATTTAACCATAATGTATCTTATAATTATCACAACTGACACTTTGACATTCCATTTTGGCTTGGAAGATTGACCCAACTCTACAGTATATTACCTTTTCAGCATATCCTCTCTAATTTTTGTGGCATGGAAAAATAGCATCTCCAGATTCTCTAACTCACTGTGTGCTTGACAAATAATATTCTAACATCTGCAGTCTTGCTGTAAAAAGCAGGTACCTGGGTGACAGCAGTTTCAATCAAACGAGCTACCAATTACTCTCAGCTAGATGCTAGCTTCTAGATCAGTTTTAGTGCCAATGAATGGGCACAGATTGACAAACCTGGAGGCTGAAGCTCTGCCCTATCCCCAGAATAACAAAAACCAAGCTTACCCAGCACCAGGGTAAAGTGCAGAATATGTTCATTACAGATATGCTTTATTCTTGAGCAAGAGTTTGTGATGTGATACATTTTTACTATAGAGTTATTTGGCTACACTGTACTATAGAGTAAATTAATCACAGTTTCTTTTTATTAAAAAGGACAATTGACAACTTATCTACTATCCCCATTGCATGTCCACAAGATCCTCACTGATACCTTCCCCAAAAGAGAAAGAGCCCTCAGTCAGAAACTGTGACGCCTTTGAGATTTTACCAAACTTGCAGTCTAACAAGTTACTCTGCCACAGTGTCAGAGATGATGGCAGAGGCCATGAGATTTCTGGGTCAGAGACAAAGGACTTTATTACCTACAGCACAACAAATGGCTTAAGTTTTATGTTCGCATTGGTCCCCCTTACCTCCTAAATCACATGGGGTGGTGATGCAAAGAAAACGGGATGAATGCTATATAAACATCCTTAAAAAGATATTCTAGGGCAAAAGTTATCATGAGATATGTAGAAATGCAGTGAAGAATTGCCCCCTCCCCATACCTTCTATATTAAAATTTTTCACTGGACATGAGATTTCAAAAAATTATTCATACTATGAAAACATAGTAGATGATCTCTCACATGTCCTTAGAGACCTTAAAGGATTTTTTAAACTTTACTTTTTCCTTCCTTCTTTCCTTACTTTTTTCCTCCTTTCCTTCCTCCTTCCTTTCCTCATCCCCCTCCCATCCCCTCCACCTCTCTTCATCCTCCTCATCTTTCTCCTCCTCCTCCTTCTTCTAATTCTTCTAAATCTTCTAATTCTTCTTCTGTGTGTGTGTGTGTGTGTATATGATAATATATAACATTAGCTACATTGTTTTGGATAAAATTGTTTGGATATATTAGAAAGTATTAGAAAGGAAATATAGATCTGTTAGACAGATGGATGGGTGGAGGATATATTTATCTATAGATATAGATATATAGGATATAATCATATTATTTTTTTAAAAATTTAAGCTTTGCTGTACATGTATGTTCTTCAAAAGTTACAAACACTCTAGGCTTCATATTCTTTATCTATCATTTAAGATTGACCAGGTAACCTCTCAGATTTCTTCCAGTTTTAGAAATCTGAGAATTTTTATTTTCCTTTTGTTAAACAGAGAAACAGAGTAGCTGCTAACAGATATCTTTTAATGAGGGATATTTTACTATCTCTCTTTGTTTCAGTTTTAGAATATTGCTGTGTATTTGAACAAAGCAGACAAAATTTATACAATGTGTTTAACCTAAGCATTAGAATAATATAAAACAAGATTATTTCAACTAAAATTTCTCCATTTATCTTTTTCATTCCTCTTTGTCACTGTCTTGCTTTGTCATTAACAATTTCTCAAATTCTCCTAATTTTGATTTCTATATTTAAGAACTGCTTGTTTGCTAGCAAATCGTTCTGGCTTCTTATTAAAATGAACTGAAAAGAGGAAAAATCTGGTTCACTTTTTTCCTTCATTTACCACTCTTCTACTTGATTCTCAACATTTATGAACTCTCAATAACATAAAATAACATTTTGAGAAAAATAACTTTTTAACACTTTGAAATAGGAAAAATAGAAAAAATTATGGCGATAAAGCAGTAAGTAGAAAATCGTCTACATAAAATAAGAAGAGAATATTTTATTTCATTTACAATGTTAATATATGGAAGCAGGAATATCTTTAAATTTGGAAGCGTAAGAATATACTCTACTGGATAAAAATGGATTGGAAGAAGGAAACAGAAGATATTCCTTTTAATTTTTATAATTTTGTCTTTTAATTCTGACTTTGGATGGAAGAAAAGGACGTTGAAAATTGGGTTGTACATTCAGGGGGTAAAGATGACAGCAATTTCAGACTATTGGTGTCTTTTTATACTAATCATAGGAATTCTTATAACAAATCTGGCAACATTCCAAGCTCATTTCAGACCTATGTTTTATGAAACAAAGTGAAGAAGTCACCGTCTCACTTCTGAAATACTCTAGGCAGAAACATCTTTGTTTTCTCAGTTCTCAGAATCTATATGTACTGGCTCTCTTCTCAGATGATTTCATATCTTATATGTAAAATAAACCTTAGAATAAAGAAACAAGTTAGATACATTTAGTTATATCAGTTCCCTTATCTCTATAATCATACTGTTTTTCTCACATACTTTCACTCTATCTCTGAGATGCTCTTGCTTCTTCTCTTTATTCTAATCCTAACCATCCTACAGAGTCCATTTCCTTCATGAAGCCATTACTTAGCACTCCTACTCTTCACTGAGTAGCCTTTTACTTAGAGGTCCTACCCTTCACTGAGTAGTAGTATACTAATATATAGTAGTATATAATATTAACACAGTATTACCCTGTAGCAAAAATGAAGTTACATGAATACACAATTTTAACGCATTTTTAATTTTCTTACCCTTTCTCTTTAGCTAGATTATAAATTATTGAGTAGGGGATACTATATTGGTTCTAGGACAATGCTGAGCATATTAGAATTAGTTGTAGAATAGTTTCTAATTTGAGTAGTTCTAATATTTTATGTGATATTTTATTCAATAGATGTTAATTTTCCTAAACCTTTTACTTATTTTCTGAATTCTTTAATTTTTACTTAAATATAATTTATTAAAAGATTATTAAAAATTGAGTACACTGACATCTTTGTTAGGATAAAAATAACTGATCAACAAGAATACTTAATTAAGAGACTGATCCCTGCCTTTTCCAGCTCTTTTCTTATGAGCCCAATAAATAACACAGGGGTTCTTTGTAATATTTCTGCCTTATACCATGTATGATAAATTTTATTTCACCTAAAGACCAATTTCCCAGTGACATACAAAAATTAATTCAGGATCATCTGCCTCCTTACAGATAAGAAGCTTCTTTTATATCTCTGCATTATGAAAGTGTTGACTGGTAAAATGATATTATTTCTTAATATCAATTTAAATAGATGTGTTCTTTTAAAAATTATATTTCCTTTTCTACTTCATTCCAGCTTATTATGTTGGAATATTTCAGGGCAATTCTTTCAATTAATTTGAACTGAAGCTGAAAAATAATTTTGTAAGATTTGACCATTTGTCTAGAAGTTATTGAAAACTTTAACAGGTAGAACTTATAGCAAATCAACATTATTATAGATTCTTTAAGTTACATAATGTATAAATCAAAAGAAAAAAACAGAATAGTTTCACTGTGACAAAAGTGAAGAATTCTATAAATCACTTTTGGAAACATGCAATGTTATTGTTTCCATTTTTATAATACTTTTCTAAATTTGTCAGTGTATATTTGGAAACTGATTAGATATCAAAAAAAATGTGTTTTTTTGCATGAGCTTTTTCAAAAGTGAATCCTTTGTTACCTGTTAAATACTGCCTTTTCAAGAAAGCAAAATCGGTAAGAAGTCCATACTTAAAATTTGTTTTAATTCTTAATTTAGTTTTCATCTTCATGCAATGTATACAATAAAATAAATATCTAATGAATAGGAAGCAAGGAGCAAAAAGTGTAGATCAAAGAATAAAAATACTTACAAAAAACTATAAAACAGTCTCTGAAGTGGTACTTCTAATTATTTTTAGGCTATCAATGTGAAATATATTTTTATTTTATTTTTAATAAATGAATATGATAATAATAACAAATGTGTTTTTATTTAACTTATACTAAAACACTGAAATACTAAAGAATGAAAGGTCCTTAACTTGGGAAGTTTCCTATCACATGAGTGTTTCATTGAACTCATGGTGAAAGGCCGATGAGCAAAATGTAGCCCATTTAACCCTCTGAATCAAACTGCTCAGTCTAATAGTGATTTCTGTATATTTGGCAAACTGGTCATTATGTGCCAGGTTTATGTTTCCAATCATCAAACCAAATTCAATCAGACAAAGGTGAAGCACTCTTTAAAAAAGTGAAGTTGACTTTAAACTAGGGATTTGGACACAATGGGAAGCTTATGACCCTTTCAAGTGATCTCTACTAATTATTCCTCTTACAAGGAATGTTTCAGTGTGCTTCTCCACAGAGTAGGCAGCTGAGATACCTGTGTTCTGTCCAGACGGCTGCTTACACTGACAGGGAGAAGTTTATCAGACAACAGCCTGATGCTTGGATCTTGAATAGAGAAGAAGGGAAAGTAAATGTGCCAGTGGACTACTTGACAGAAACTGAAGTAGTAATAGAGCCCTGTTGACAGACGCATATTTTCCCAGTCCCACCTGTTTTCAAGGTAGAACTGGGAAGTTTTCCAAAATATCACTCAAGAAACGACGTGTTAAAACTATCTCACAGAAGAAGGCTCTTCAGTTTGAAATGCTGCCACCAACCCCATCAAAATTGGATTCTAATACAAATGGTTATGACATACAAAAAAGGAAGTAAAGAGAGATACCATTTGGTCTGAGTACATCAGGTAAATGTTGTAGTTTCCAATAATATACTTATGAGCAAGTATCCATTCAATGACTAACATTGACTGAGTACTTTCTAGGTCTAGGAATGGCAAATTCAGAAATTAATAAACAAATGAATCATGAAACACAAAACAGAGTTGGGATTAATTATATTTAAAATATTATATAATATGAAAACATGTACTAAGTTTTCACGCTTTAGGATAATTATCCCCAAGTGGTCTATAAAGCTGATCTTAACTAATTGACATTATTCCCCTCTGTTCCACTGAGAAATTTCTTACATTGACTTCATGATATACTACCCCAAATAACCAAGCAGGTGTTAAGCATTTGGCAGCTTCTGCTAACACTTTCTTGCATTGTACTGAGATGTAGTGTTCCAATTTACAACTGCAGTTATTATGTTCTCATGTTGGCTATATATATATATATATAGCCAAAAATATATATATTTGGGAACTAGGGAGAAGGTAGTCACTGAAATATATGAAAATATTTGATTTAGATTTTATTACGTAGGTATATGTTAATAACTCCTGTATACCATTGACATATACTGCACAATTCATGTGTTTTTTTGTCAAACATTCTAAAGTAAAACTTCTTGAAATGGTATAAGAATCACCTGTGTGATTGTTAAAAACATTGAAACACAGACCACATCTGAACTGATTAAATTTACATTTCCAGGTGTAGGTATTAGAGACCTTCATTTTGAACAATGCCTTGAGTAATGCTTAGGCACTCTGAAGTATGAGATTAAACAGAGATTTAGTATCATAACAGAGAGTCATATGAGGTTACTTAACTAAGCTTTAAATTTCTACTTCCTAATTTGAACCAAGAACATTTCATTAGCTGCCACAGAATTTCTCTCCTATATCAGAACAGAACTTATGTAACAGATTTCTTTATAAGGTAGAGCTAAATTGATTGGCTGTTTGAGAACAGATAGAGAAGGATTAGACATGGTAAGAAAAGGAAGTGATTAAAATTCAGATTACATCGTGCTTGTGGTAGAAATATGCCATTTCTGCAGTTTAAAACTGGTGCTGATGGACTGCTCTCTAGAGTGTCTGAAAGGGCTTTCTGAGAACTTGTGCAGAGCTGCAAGAAATATTTTTCCTTTGCCAAGTAATTTCAGAAATTCTCTGTAAAGCACATATATGGCCTATCATTGAGCTTTTGGATTTCATGTATTAGGATATGAAATGGGTGCAGCTATTAACATATTCTGACTGCCTGAATCTAACTGTTAAAGTGAGGATATGCAAATGAACATCAGGCAGTGGGTTATTTTAGGTGAAGAGTTTTCTTTTTTATATGCAAGGTTCTCTAATTACCAGTTTTATATTCATACTGAAATGCATTTCTAAGTATATTTTACTCTAATGGCATCCAGATTAATTTTTCACTCAAGAAAAATCAGCTGAATGAATATTGCATAATTTTAAGCGCCTTCCTGAGACTGAAGCAAAGACAGAAATCAATGCCCCTTGCTCCCAGACCACCACCCTGAAGCACACAATCGTGGGAATTCACATGTTGAGAAGTCTAAATTGAGACAAGAGCAGAGACCAACATCTTTCTTGGAAAGTGGCCCTCCTGAGTACCTAGGGAAACCGACTCAGCCCTTCTGCATAAGCAAACCTGATAGTACAAGGGAATTAACACCCATAAGCATCCCCTGAGTAAAAGGGATAGAGATTTATAGATACAACATCTGTTTCTTGTGTAGACAATTTTGAAGTTTATGCCAAATCTCTTTGGAAGGTCTGAACGGGAATGAACCCATTGACCCCAGCAATGACAAGCTCTTTCATGTATCTTTGGTTTCCCTACTTGCACCCTTCATTCTTATGGTCCCCTACTCTTTTCTCCTGGTATTATTTCCCCAAATAAACTAGTTTCAAGCATGTTCTTGTTATTTTCAAGCCACAAAATACCTGTCTTCTATTATTACCCTTTTCAACTTCATACTTGGTGCCTGTGTCTTAAAAATTTTTTCTTAAATCTATATTTTTCTCTTTACAATCCCTCCCCAAACTGAGAGTAAATGTTGTTTAAATACAAGCACAGACTATTAGTGTGAGATATATGTCACAATTTGATGAAAATTATGTTTACAGTACTGTGATAGTATTCTACTAAGAATGCACAGATCAATGTTAGAGCAAAGAAATGTGCACATTATTATGAAGTATAGTAATTATTTTTAATATGATAGATTTGGTTAATTACAATGTCTTTGAATTTCTTGTCTTAGAATATAGACAATATAAGGGCAGAGAATACATATACTCTTTTCTGAAGCATTGTTTTAATACTTCTTATGATGTTTAACATAAAGTTAGTGATGTTAAAATTTCAGACAGAAATGGTAGAAAAAATTGTATGTGTCTATTAACACTGCTGCCTTGCTAACTACTATAGAACCATGTAAAGATTGCTTTGTTTTATCAGTGTGAGCCCATTTCAGTGACAAAGTCTCACATCAGCTTTCTTAGCCTACTGAAAAAAAGGATTATGGTATTTTCAGAGATGCTAGTCCTTACCCCAATGAAATCTTTCTCAATACTTTCATAAAGGGTCATCTGAGCCTCCACTCAGAATAGTTTGGATTAGTGAGTGGTTGGACAGATTGCATAAAATAAATCCATTCAACATTCCTGGCTCCTTAGATCTTAGCATTCCTTCATCTACATTATGTCACAAAATGTCTGATAATATCAATTTTGGTTTTCATAGGTCACCAAAGAGTCTATGCTTAATTCAACATACTGAGCTGAGGAAAAGAAAGAACAAGAAAGAAAAACTGAGAGTTGCAGTTGCTTGAGTTTAAACATTGGCTCTAGAATGTCGGGTACATGGATAAAATTAGCTGGAATTAAAATTAAATTATTAATTTTTCTTTGGTCTTCAGAATCCATTCATAGGTGCATATTTTCTGATTGTTGTAAAATCTCATCATTCTTTCTATGTGTAAGCCTTTTTCCTCCAAGATTTGACCTGGAAATTGGCCTCCTGGGTCATGTAGACAATCATCTCTAGTTATGAGGTCAATAAAGGCATTGGGATAAGAAGTGAGGAGTGGCTTTCCAAGCAGAATAACTATAACACGGGATGTCATGACAGGGTCATTAGACAACGGAGAATCAGCATCATGAACAGGGAAGAGGTACTGCTTTTGCTGGAGAACCAAGGAAATTTAGGGGCTTAGGCTTCTCTGAATGAACGGTACACTCCCATATTCCCATTACAAAACAGAGAGCCTCACTCTTTTCCTACTAATGTCTTCTCTTTTTTATACACAAGATTTGGTGAGTGTGTGAATTCAAATCATCTTCTAATTAAAAACTAAAAATAGAACATTTTCAGGTTGACTTTTGACCATCTCACCTTCTCAATTTTAGTTGAGATTCTTTTACACTAATCATAGAAATTCTCTATTCTCTGACAGTCCTTTGGCTAAGATTTTGGATTTTGAGGTCATAATTCTCAATCTTTAAGTTATATAGACAACTCCAAGTGTTAATATTTCTCATACTGATCATTCTGCTCCCAAAACTTTTCATTCAATGGACACTTCTTTCCAGATAAACTTGGAAAGACTTTAATTAACTGATGCACCACTTCATTCTGTGGGCTGACAAAAGTCCAATTCTTTAATTGTAGCCAACATCTCACTGCCCTTGGACCTAAACAGAACTAATAATCAATTCCATATTCTTATTTTATTTAGGATCTTTCCTTAGAAAACCACTTTAACTATGAACTTCCATATCAGAAAGGGGTTTTAGTCAAAAAAAAGTCTATATTACAATACTAATTTCTTAGTAATTTACTCAGAGAAATAGTAAATTATAAGTTTCTAGAGAACTTACAGAATAACTGTGTAGAACAAAGAACACTCTAGGAAAAAAATGCCAAATTACAACGTATGGATTTACTTTAACAAAAAGTTTACCACTGCCACCTTTTGACACCAGCATTTCTATTTCTATAGATGAGGAAGTGCCCACTTAGGTTCTTCAGGACTGGGGTCTAGAAGTTACACCACTGCTACGCTTGGGCATTTAGAAACCTGTCCCACCATATGTGACAAAAGATAAATGTACCCCCACTTCCTCCTCATGCTCTTCTTTTCAAATTGTAATTTTGCATGAATGATTGTAATTGGTGGAACTTAGAATAAATGCCTACACTCTAGCCATAAGGAAACCTGGACAAATGCATTTTAATTTTACCTTAATGTTAAAGGACTCATGTGTTAGACTGAATAATGACCTACAAAGATATCCATATTCTAATTCCTGGATCTGTGGATATGTTAGGTTAGGTTACATGGGGAAAAAAAGGGATTTTTATAGTTGTGAGTCAGAAAGAGAAAGAGAGAGAAAGATAAGAATGGGAGGAGAATTCAGAAAGGAGAGAAGATGCTATATTGCTCCCTTTGAAAATGGGGGAAGGAGCTGTAAGTCAAAGCATACAGGGATATTCCAGAAACTAGAAAAGGCAAGGAAATAGATTCCCTCCTAGAGCCCCCAGTAGGAATGCAGCCCTGTGGATCCATTTTAGATCTCTGACCTCTAAAACAACAGGAGAAAAAAAGTGCTTTTAGCCACTACATTTGTGTTAATGTGTTACAGCAGCAATAGGAAAAATAATACAACTTATGGGAAACTCTATATACAGCATGTGTTCAAAAATAAATTGGAAACACAGAAAATATCCACTTCAAACAATAAAATAATGAAAGTCTTTCAAAAGAAAAGTGATACAATGTTCCTTTAAAAATCCTTAACTATTGATCTATGCACCAACATGTAGAATTCTTAAAATAATTATGTTGTGTGAAAGAAGTCAGAGTACATACTAACTCTGCGTATTATTCTACTTATGATTCAATGTATGATCCTTAGAGACAGAAAATAGATCAGTAGTTGACTAGGGGTAGAGCAATAAGGGGAGAGGGGCAAAACAGGAAAAAGAACTTACAAATGGAACTCTTGCAAATGGATATGTTTGTTATCTTGATTTTGGTGATGGTTTTGTGGATGATTCCATGTCAGAACACCAAACTGTACACCTTAAATATGCAGTGTTAACGGTTAAAAGAACATTCTCACTACTATATAGAAAATAATTTACAGTGTGGGAGAGAAAAAATGTTTTCCTCAACCTTCTTAGGGTCCTCAGCTGGATCTGAAAATTAAACTGACGAAGGCAGATTAACAGGAGAAAAGCATACAAATTTTATTAAAGTTTTACATGTACATGGGAGCCTTCATAAGAGAATGATGACCCAAAGAAGTGATCAGATCAGGAAGATTTTACACTTTTTAGACAAAGAAATAATAGACTTCTGAAGAATTGACAAGACACAGCAGTTTGGACTGTGGGTAGTCTAACTAGGCTAGTTGGTCCTTATCTTACTTAACTAGGAAGATAAGGGTTAGTTTAGCAAGGTTTGTTTCCTTGCAGATTTCTTTGATGCCTTCTCTGGCCTGACAAGCATCTGGGCCAATAAAAAAATTAATTTCCTGCCTTCAAGCAGAAAAGGGGAAACTTTTTCTGTGTTTATTGCTGCTTAGTTGCCTTCAGCTCAAAATGGTTTTTATGTCAAAGAGGTATATTTTGGGGTGACATATTCTGGTTTCCTTTAATAGGGAGGCAAGAACATGAATGAGAACTGAATCAGTTAGAGGTATATCATGGTGATGGAGATGACGTATGATGGTCTTGGATAAAATTGGTGATAGTAAAAATATAAAGCACGCATAGGTTCAAGATATACTGGCAGGGCTTCCCTGGTGGCGCAGTGGTTGCACGTCCGCCTGCCGATGCAGGGGAACCGGGTTCGCGCCCCGGTCTGGGAGGATCCCACGTGCCGCGGAGCGGCTGGGCCCGTGAGCCATGGCCGCTGGGCCTGCGCGTCCGGAGCCTGTGCTCCGCAACGGGAGAGGCCACAACGGTGAGAGGCCCGCATACCACAAAAAAAGATATACTGGCAAATAGCCAACAGAACCTGCTGATATTTTGGCTAAGATGAAGGATATAAAAGCATCAAAAAAGACTTCTAAGTGTCCATCTTGAGCCCTGAGAGAAGGAAGACTAAATGAGAAACATTTTAGGTAGTTGGGTGAAGTCAAATATTCTGACTTAGTAAATTTAACATGCCTATGAAACATCTAAGTGGATATAACAAGCAAGTAGTATGGCCAAAAGTCTGGAGCTTAGAGGAGCAAACAGGCTGAAATTAAAAATTTGAAAGTCAATAATGAAGCTTCCCAGGTGGTACAATGGTTAACAATCCGCCTACTAATGCAGGGGACATGGGTTCGAGCGCCAGTCCAAGAAGATCCCACATGCCGTGGAGCAACTAAGCCCGTGTGCCACAACTACTTAGCCTGCACTCTGGAGCCCGCAAGCCACAGCTACTGAGCCCACGTGCCACAACTACTGAAGCCTTGTGCCACAACTACTGAAGCCTGCAACTAGAGAAAGCCTGTGCATAGCAACGAAGACACAACGTAGCCAAAAATAAATAAATTTATTTTTTTTAAGTCAATAATGCATAGAAAATACTTAAAGTTGTAGAATGGATATAATACAGAAGCAGAAGAAAAAAAGAAGATATCTCTGGAAGGAAAATTTATGTAAAGATAAGTGCTGCTCGGAACAACCAGCAATTTAAAACTTTTGAATTATTTCTGGAATTTTTCATTTAACATTATCAGACCTTGGTTGACCATTGGCAACTGAAACTGTGGAAAACAAAACTGCAGATAAGGGGGGACTGCTGCAAATTAAAGAGCAAATATAATACATAATACTTAGTTTGATGTCTAACAATTGGCTATATAAATTATGATTCACCATATATCCACATATATGAGATGAATATACAGTTAGAAAAATCTTTCTAACAGTATCCTTCTCAAATATGTTAAATGTTTTTCTAATGCAGTAAAATTAGTAACAAAAAAACTAGGCTATGAAAAAGTTAAGGGCTACATTTAACAAAATAGGAATACTTGTGACTAAACTTTTGTTCAAGCTCTGAGTTTATTTTGCATTTTAAGAAATAAAAAAAATAGTACTTGTGTATCCGAATAACATCAGACAAATAAACATAACATGATTTTGAATATGTATGATCCAAGATCTGATTAAGCATATTTATTTTCAGTTCAAATTTTTTTTTGTTATTTTAAGGGAAAATCAAGATTTTAACACAGAAGACAAATGATTGCAAGTAAAACAATAAATAAATGTCACATACATTAAGTGAAGATTCAACAAAATCACTGTCTTTAATTTTACATGAAAAAAAGTGCTTTCATCTAAAGTTGCATTTAAGTATTAACCAAAAAAATAAAAAATAAAAAATAATAATATCCTCATTACCTAATTTTTTACGGTAGTCACAAAACATTAAAGTAATATATCCATTCAAATGTCAAGATATTACTCTGAATTTCTTGGACTTGAATTGTGTTTTTCAGTTTAGGGTCTATAGCAGTTAAATATCTCCTGTTGGTCTACAAAATAATCCAGAAATTCTAGTCTTTCTGTGCATTCTCATAAGTAAATAAAAATTACCTGAATTTCAATCTTATATATAACTAAAGTCTATTTCCTATTAGCCTATGAAGTGAGTTAGGGGATTCTAAAAGTTGTTATTCATACACTAAAATGAGTGTGTTGCTACAGTTTCCTGAGACAGATTTTTTTTTTGTTTGCTTTTTATCTCCTTGTTGTATTTTTATATGCTCCATTTGAACATTCTGATAATTATGTTGATAATTTTCCAATATGTAGGATCTTCACTATTCTCTTTTTCACTACTTTTCAAGCAGAATGTATTGTCTTTGGGTTTCTATTGCCCTCCTTAAGCAAGCCATGGTCAAAAGCTTCTCCTGAGTAAAAACAGAATTTACAAAAGACACTGAGATTTCCCTGACCAACTATGACCTCTTATATTTCATATAGCAAGATTTGGCACCTGGCAAGTCCGTGGTAGAATAGGAGATAATATACAGCTTGCTGCTGGTTGCCACTATTACCAAACCCAAAGTAAAATGCATTTCTTCATAGTCAAAGCATTAGAATATAAACTATAGAAGAGTGTGTACTCCTTGCAGCTTTTTGAAGTGTGACTCGGGTTACATAACTCCTGTATTGCCCTACTCAAAGCCTTCCAACAGCTCTTTTTTTTTTTTTTTCTTATTTACAAGTAGTATAATATCTAAAACCCTTGCCAGTGGCTTACAATGTTCCTCCTGACATGGCAATATGTCTCTTGGACTGACCTCGCACCTACCACTCTTCTCCTTTTTCCCTCTGCTCCAGTTACACTGGGCTTCTACTTTGCCACAAATAGGCAAAGCATCTCTCCAGCTCAATGTTGTTGACCTTGCTATGCCCTCTTCCACAAATGCTCTTCTCTATATATTTACCTGCTATGTCTCCAACTTCTTGGGTCACTGCTCTCACTGCTCCAATGTCTCTTCTGAGAGAACACTCCTGACTGACTCCTTGTCATATTTTACCCCCATATTCTTCTTTTGTTTTTCCTTCATAGCACTGCTTGCTACATGACATTAAATTTTGGTTTATATTTTTATTGTCTTTTTCACTACATTGCAACCCCCTGAGGGCAGGCTCTTTCCTTCTGTATTCACAGTCATAGCACAGTGACCCCACAAAAAATGTACTCGTCAAACCTATGCTTAATGAAGGAAGAACTCCTCTACTGTTTAGAATTTGGCACATTCTTATGAATGTTCTTAAGAAATATTTATAAAATATTGAATGCCGTCAATGATTTGGCCACTTTCTATGTTCGGGAAGCAGTCGCTCAACTCTTTCATTGTCCCCCATGCTTTATTCAAAAGGCTAGAAGCATCTTAGACTTAAGATCATCTTATCCAACCCTCATTTATACCTGTCCCAGGTCTGTCACTATTATTGAATGCAAATGTGTTCAATGAGTAGTATCAATGAGAAAAATTTTATCTACCCTCGCCCAGCTCCTCTTAAAAATGTATTGTTTTATTTTTAAATGAATAAATATATTGTTTCAAAATTATTTCATTTCTGATTCATCTTATTCTGCACTGTCTTTTCTGAAGGTCAGGCTTTTTAAAAATATTCTCAATCCCTGATATTGATACTTTTAAGAGTGTGATTCCATTTTAATATCAGCTCATGTGAATATCAAATGAGTGTGCATAAGCTTCTCCCACAGGAGAGTTTTGACATTAAGAAAATTAAAATATGCCTTAATCATAGAATGTTTTAACTGTTGTCTGACATTTTAAAGGATTTTCTCATGAATTTCAGAATAGATTATACTCCTGCTTGGCTTCTTGGGTATAAAAAAATAATCTTCTAAGTGATTTAAACTTTATTTCTAATTTATAATAGAAAAAGTGCAAGAGAAAGGAGACAGAGACAGAGAGACAGAGACAGAGAATCTGTATGAAGAGGAGCTTTCTTTGTCTATGTATTTGTCTTTTCGCCTAACAGGGAGCCAAGGATTTTTTTCTATTATAGAATCATATAGGGCTTATTATTACAATTAACTTGAGTCCTGCAGGGATATAATAGACTTATTTTAACATGAATACACTTAGCTCTTTGCAAGGACTCCAAGGAGAAAAAATTTCTATTTTTTTAACACTTCTGTAAGAGGCCAGACGTTTAATTATCATCAGGGTATTCTTTCTTATAGGGAAAGGCATTCAAATTTTAAATATTTCTCTCTGACCATTGCCACACAAACTGAAGTTATTATATTTTCATGTGGCAGTTTTACATCTCTGAGTAACACTTGCTATTAATATTTGTCATTTGACATACATTTTTCATAGTTTAGCGTGAAACTGGATTTTTCTCTTATTTATTTAAGATAAATGTATTCCTTATATTTGACATATGGAGTCAGAATGACCTTTGCAGCATTTAAGAGTGATCTATCTCCAATCCTGATACTCAAGCTCAAATATTCTACAAGTTCAAACCACTTCAAGTTTCCAGACTGTCAGATGGCCACTGTTCTGCTGTATATTCAATAAATATTTATTGAACACTCACTATATGCTAGAGACTATTTTGGGCATTTGGCACGCATGAGTAATAAAAACAGGAAAAAATTCCTTGCTTTCATGTAGTTTAAAATCTTGGGAGTAGGTTACATAGCAGACAAAAAAATACCATTAATAAATATAATAAATAAGTAGTTTGTATATTATGTTAGTAGGTACTAAATGCACTGTGGGAAAAAACAGAGTATGGTCAAAGGGAACAATAGTACCACAGGGGGAATTTTGTGACTTAAATTCAGGTGATCAAGTTGGGTAGCATTGAGAAGGTAACATTTAAGTAGAGGTTGAAGAAAATGAGGAAAAATCATGTAAAGAAAAGCAGATAGAATATCAAGCCCAAAGGTCCTGAGAATAAATCTGCCTTTCATGTCTAAGGAAAAACAGATCATTCTGGGTTCATGTGAACAGAAAAAGCAGTGAGGTAAGGCGGGTGGGGGTGTTCACAGAGGTCCTTTTAAGAACTTTGGCTTTCAGGGGAATATTTTGTCATTAATGTTTAAAATGTTAATGTTATAAAGGAACTCTACAGAAATGTTCCTCTTTTTTCTCCCACCCTCTCTGTTGGACGATGATCTGGACTTTCCTAAATTAAATAGTTTTCCACTGGATTAAAGTAGAATAGTCCTCTAAATAGCAAATGTCAAAATTCCCAGTGACTACACTCTGATTTCTCAAATGACATTTACAATATTTTGTACAAAGTAAGGCATAATTATGTAGAGAGATGACATTTGCATATGAATTTCTACCATGTGTATGACTTTGTTATTAAAACTTTCTATCCTTTAATCTGTAAAATGGGAATAATTTTATCTTCTATTTCAGAGTTTTGTGCACTTCAAGTGAGAACTGAAAACAGCATCTGTAATATAAGAGTGTAGCAATGTGAGTAGTCAAATTTAACTGCTGAATTTTCATTTTTTATAATAAGTTTCAGGCTGACTTCTAACATTTGAGGTAAAAATACATTTTTGTTTTCACATCAACTAAAATTTGAATATTTTGGATCAATTTTAGGCACACTAGCAACAACTATATCAAACACTATAATTTATTTGAAACAAACAGAATTTGTAAAACTGAACCTAAAATATCTTAATGATTTTTCACTGGGCATTCTGTTTGTCACACAGGTGATCAATAGTAACCTTAAGAACAGTCTTTTTCAGAATATATCAAATTTATAACAAGTGATCTTTTTTCTACTATTAACACAATTTTGACAGTATTTCTGAAGAAAACATTGTTAAAATGTTTTCTCATACGCTGAAAAATTTGGTAGATGAGAGTCCCTTTAAAATATTTATCTACTTCTGTCTAACCATACTGAAAGGGACTTGTAAAATATTTACCTATGCAATGCCATGAACCTAACCAAACAGTGAAAACCTGGTTATAATTAATTTTTGAATTTCTGGCATCTAGATATTTTTACATCTTCTATGGCTTCTTGGGTATAAAAAAATAATCTTCTAAGTGATTTAAACTTTATTTCTAATTTATAATAGAAAAAGTGCAAGAGAAAGGAGACAGAGACAGAGAGACAGAGACAGAGAATCTGTATGAAGAGGAGCTTTCTTTGTCTATGTATTTGTCTTTTCGCCTAACAGGGAGCCAAGGATTTTTTTCTATTATAGAATCATATAGGGCTTATTATTACAATTAACTTGAGTCCTGCAGGGATATAATAGACTTATTTTAACATGAATACACTTAGCTCTTTGCAAGGACTCCAAGGAGAAAAAATTTCTATTTTTTTAACACTTCTGTAAGAGGCCAGACGTTTAATTATCATCAGGGTATTCTTTCTTATAGGGAAAGGCATTCAAATTTTAAATATTTCTCTCTGACCATTGCCACACAAACTGAAGTTATTATATTTTCATGTGGCAGTTTTACATCTCTGAGTAACACTTGCTATTAATATTTGTCATTTGACATACATTTTTCATAGTTTAGCGTGAAACTGGATTTTTCTCTTATTTATTTAAGATAAATGTATTCCTTATATTTGACATATGGAGTCAGAATGACCTTTGCAGCATTTAAGAGTGATCTATCTCCAATCCTGATACTCAAGCTCAAATATTCTACAAGTTCAAACCACTTCAAGTTTCCAGACTGTCAGATGGCCACTGTTCTGCTGTATATTCAATAAATATTTATTGAACACTCACTATATGCTAGAGACTATTTTGGGCATTTGGCACGCATGAGTAATAAAAACAGGAAAAAATTCCTTGCTTTCATGTAGTTTAAAATCTTGGGAGTAGGTTACATAGCAGACAAAAAATACCATTAATAAATATAATAAATAAGTAGTTTGTATATTGTGTTAGTAGGTACTAAATGCACTGTGGGAAAAAACAGAGTATGGTCAAAGGGAACAATAGTACCACAGGGGGAATTTTGTGACTTAAATTCAGGTGATCAAGTTGGGTAGCATTGAGAAGGTAACATTTAAGTAGAGGTTGAAGAAAATGAGGAAAAATCATGTAAAGAAAAGCAGATAGAATATCAAGCCCAAAGGTCCTGAGAATAAATCTGCCTTTCATGTCTAAGGAAAAACAGATCATTCTGGGTTCATGTGAACAGAAAAAGCAGTGAGGTAAGGCGGGTGGGGGTGTTCACAGAGGTCCTTTTAAGAACTTTGGCTTTCAGGGGAATATTTTGTCATTAATGTTTAAAATGTTAATGTTATAAAGGAACTCTACAGAAATGTTCCTCTTTTTTCTCCCACCCTCTCTGTTGGACGATGATCTGGACTTTCCTAAATTAAATAGTTTTCCACTGGATTAAAGTAGAATAGTCCTCTAAATAGCAAATGTCAAAATTCCCAGTGACTACACTCTGATTTCTCAAATGACATTTACAATATTTTGTACAAAGTAAGGCATAATTATGTAGAGAGATGACATTTGCATATGAATTTCTACCATGTGTATGACTTTGTTATTAAAACTTTCTATCCTTTAATCTGTAAAATGGGAATAATTTTATCTTCTATTTCAGAGTTTTGTGCACTTCAAGTGAGAACTGAAAACAGCATCTGTAATATAAGAGTGTAGCAATGTGAGTAGTCAAATTTAACTGCTGAATTTTCATTTTTTATAATAAGTTTCAGGCTGACTTCTAACATTTGAGGTAAAAATACATTTTTGTTTTCACATCAACTAAAATTTGAATATTTTGGATCAATTTTAGGCACACTAGCAACAACTATATCAAACACTATAATTTATTTGAAACAAACAGAATTTGTAAAACTGAACCTAAAATATCTTAATGATTTTTCACTGGGCATTCTGTTTGTCACACAGGTGATCAATAGTAACCTTAAGAACAGTCTTTTTCAGAATATATCAAATTTATAACAAGTGATCTTTTTTCTACTATTAACACAATTTTGACAGTATTTCTGAAGAAAACATTGTTAAAATGTTTTCTCATACGCTGAAAAATTTGGTAGATGAGAGTCCCTTTAAAATATTTATCTACTTCTGTCTAACCATACTGAAAGGGACTTGTAAAATATTTACCTATGCAATGCCATGAACCTAACCAAACAGTGAAAACCTGGTTATAATTAATTTTTGAATTTCTGGCATCTAGATATTTTTACATCTTCTAAGATTTTAGGACATCATTTTGCTTCTCTCCTTGGAATCTATATGGTTGCTATGGGAAGAATCTAGTAGAAAAATTAGGCAAAAGGGCTTTGAAGCCAGAGAAATGGAATTTAGATCTCTGATCCCTGTATTACTTTTATTTTGACTAAACCACAGTCCTAGTTAAATCTAACTGTACTTCTATCCCAGAAGTGTGTTCACACATCTGAACATGGCTATAGCGAAAAGTGATGATACAGTGCTGACTTGCCTTTGTTTATATGCACTTATATCCATTATCATGGATTTCATGTAGGTCCTAATGCCAGGCAATCATAATTATTAACATATGGAAATATACTGCATTTCTGAAATATCAGAACAATGATATATCAGAAAGGGATGAAATATCAGAAAGAGAAATTAAGGAATCGATACCATTTATCGTCACATCAAAAAAAAAAAAAGCTACTTAGGAATAAACCTGCCTAAGATACTGTACTCAGAAAACTGTAAGACACTGATGAAAGAAGTTGAAGACAACCTAAACAGATGGAAAGATATACCATGTTCTTGGATTGGAAGAATTAATATTGTTAAAATGACCAAACTAACCAAGGCAATCTACAGATTCAATGTAATCCCTATCAAAATACTGACAGCATTTTTTCACAAAACTAGAACAAATAATGTTAAAATTTGTATGGAGACACAAAAGACCCTTAATAGCCAAAACAAAGAAGAACAGAGCTGTAGGAATCACAGTTACTGAATTTAGACTATACTAAAAAACTATGATCATCAAAACAGTATAGTTCAGGCAAAAAAACAGACACATAGATCAATGGAAAAGAATAGAAAGCCCAGAAATAAACTCAAGCACTTATGGTCAACTAATCTATGACAAAGGAGACAAGAATATACAATGGAGAAAAGACAGTCTCTTCAATAAGTGGTGCTGGGAAAACTGGACAACTACATGCAAAAGAATAAAATTAGAACAGTCTCTAACACCTTATAAAAAAATAAACTCAAAATAAATTAAAGACTTAAATGTAAGACTGGATAGTATAAAACTCCTAAAGGAAAGCATAGGTAGAACACTCTTTGAAATAAATTGCAGCAATATTTTTTTTGTATCTGTCTCTCAGAGTAATGGAAATAAAAATAAAATAAAATAAAAAATGGGACCTAATTAAACTTAAGAGTTTTTGCACAGCAAAGGAAACCATAAATAAGATGAAAAGACAGCCTTCAGACTAGGAGAAAATATTTGCACAAGAGGCTGCCAACAAAGGATTAATTTCAAAAATATACAAACAGCTCATACACGTTAATTATATATAAAAAAATCCTGATTTAAAAAATGGGCAGAAGACCTAAATAGACATTATTCAAAAGAGGAAATGTAGATGGCCAATAGGCGTATGAAAAGATGTTCAACGTTGCTAATCATCAGGGAATTGTAAATCAAAACCACAATGAGATATCACCTCAGGCCTGTCAGAATGGCTGTCATGAAAAAGAACACAAAAAACAAATATTGGTGAGGATGTGAAGAAAAGTGAACCCTTGAACACTGTTGGGTATGTAAATTGGTGCAGCCACTGTGGAAAACAGTATAGAGATGTCACAAAAAACTAAAATTAGAACTGCCTTATGACTCAGCAATTCCACTCCTGGGTATATATCTGAAAAAAACTAAAACACTAATTCAAAAGCCACATGCACTCCAATGTTCATAGCAGCATTATTTACAATTACCAAAATATGGAAGCAACCTAAGTGTGCATCAGATGACTGGATAACGAAAAAGTGATACACACACACACACACACACACACACAATGGAATATTTAGCCATAAAAAAAGAATGAAATTCTGTCATTTGCAGCAGCATGGATAGGCCTGGAGGGCATTATGCTAAGTTAAATAAGTCAGACAGAAAAAGACAAATATTGTATAATATCACTTATATGTGGAATCTAAAAAATACAGCAAACTAGTGAATATAACAAAAAAGGAACAGACTCACAGATATAGAGGACAAATTAGTGGTTACCAGCTGGGAGATGGAAAAAGGAGGGGCAATAAAGTGTTAGGGGATTAAGAGATGAAAACTATTATGTGTAAAATAAGCTACAAGGTTATATTGAACAATGCAGGGAATATAGCCAATATTTTATAATAAATATAAATGGAATAGAACCTTTAAAAATTGTGAATCACTATATTGTATACCTGTAACTTATAATAATAGTGTATTAACTATACACTATCAATTAAAAATATATATATTCAGCACATGCTAACTTCTCAGTATCCTTGCTGCTATCATCTTGGTCCAAGGCACTGTGATCTCACAATTCTATTATTGAATGAGCCCAAAATAGGTCTCCCTGAATTTGCCTTGCCCCTGGGACACTCTATTCTCAACACTGAAGCCAGGTGGAATTTTTACCAGCATTTATTGAAGCATAATTTACATTTTAAAAAGCTGCATACATTTAAAGGGTTCAACTGGGTAAGGTTTGACATGTGTATACACCCACGAAAACATCACAACAATCAACACACCACAATCAACATCAAATATTTTCAACAATTTATGTTTAAAACATAAATCATATCATGTTCCTCATATGCTTTCCTCTTCACACAGAGTAAAAGTCAGAATCCTTTGACCTAGGAGGACTACATTATTTGACTTGTCACTTCTTATAGTTCATGTCCCACCCTAAGTCTTCCTCCTCCACACACCTCTAAAAAATTGCCCACTATTCTTCCTCAAACATGCCCCATTACTCACAGCCCATTTGCTTGCTATCCATCCACCCAGAATACTATTTTCCCATATCTTATATAGCTAGTCCCTCACTGTCCCCAGGTCTTTATTCAAAATGCACCTTCTTAGTGATACCTTCTGGAAACACCATACTAAATTTGGATCCCCATTCCCTTTCCCTACTTTATGTTTCTACTTAACACCTCTCACCATCTATATTACTATATATTTGCTGTATATAGTAACTCTATATAAATTTCTACTATAGATATTACTTCTATATGCTATATAAATTACTATATATTTTCCTTAACTGACTTGCTCCTTGTCAGTCCTCCCTCTAGAATGCGAGGTCCATAAAAAACACATATTTTGGTTTTTTTTGCTCCCTGTCCTTTTTGAAGTGCCTAGAATAAGGTGTGGTCCATAGTAAGCATTCATTTAATATTTCTTGAATAATTAACCGAATAAACAATTCACAAGGTAAGTTATTTAGAGTGTTGGACATGCATCCTTTATACATAATGGATGTATTCATTATTTATTCCTTTATACATAGTTATTATTGTGTATTATTATCTATTTTTAAAAAGCATTTTACTCTTCTGCTGTCACTTCCCAGGTAGCTGTTACAGAGACGGCAAGGAATCATACTCTTAGATTTTTCTGTAGCTCTCCCTGCCTACGGGTATTCTTAGTGCCTCTCTTACCACTCTTTTTCCCTCTTCTCTTTTATTTTTATTTCATGCCCATCTGTGTCTCCTGTTCTAGACTGTTGACAACACAGAGTGGGCTGAGTCAGAAGTTCTATCATGTCTTGTGTATAAAGCAAACATCCTTATTATTATTTCCATAATTCCCAAAAAGAATAGGGAAATAATCTCAATGATTTCTAAACTAATGACTTTGCCATAATTTTAACCACATTATTTTCCTTCAAAAATCTTTATTATTATTTTGGCTGCATTGGGTCTTCATTGCTGTGTGTGGGCTTTCTCTAGTTGTGGTGAGCAGGGGATACTCTTTGTTGTGGTGCACGGGCTTCTCATTGTGGTGGCTTCTCTTGTTGTGGAGCATGGGCTCTAGGCACGTGGACTTCAGTAGTTGCAGTGCGTGGGCTCAGTAGTTGTGGCTCGTGAGCTCTAGAGCACAGGCTCAGTAACTGTGGTGCTCGGCTTGTGGTATCTTCCTGGACCAGGGCTCAAACCCGTGTCCCCTGCATTGGCAGACGGACTCTCGACCACTGTGCCACCAGGGAAGCCCCATCTTTCATCTTTTCATTTTAGCACCTGACATTGTTGACCATGTTGCCTTCTTGAAGCCTTCTCTCCTGTTGGCATCTGTATCATATATTCTCTTGGTTTCCTCTTACCTTTTAGGTTTCTCTTTCTTATTCTCCCCAGTGGACTCAATCTATTTCACCAAACCTTTAAATACTGGAAGCTCTTAAAACCCGTGTCCCCTGCATTGGCAGACGGACTCTTAACCACTGCACCACCAGGGAAGTCGCTCACATCATTTTCAAATTACTCACCTTATGCAGATTTCTTGTCAAATAAAAATTGCTAATATAATTTTAGAACATTTTTTTTTTTAATTTCAAGATCTGCTTATCATGGTTTGCTTTGTGTGTTGTTTCCCTGGTTTCAAACAAACACTGTTACTCAGAACCTGTTTTATAATATGTTCAAATTCTTCTTTCATAAATTAAATCCTAAATGTTATTCTCTACATTCTGTGGGCATTAGAGGATCCCATGACAGCAAGCCTTCATTTGGAATTCTGGTCAAATGTGAAACTTTGTTATTTATTCCTAAACCATATTCTAATTCCACCCTACCTGTCATTGGAATAAGGTGTGGATCGGCAGTAGAGATTGTCTGCCTCTCTTCCATATGGTGCTTCTGTGAAATAGCATAATCATGACTGAGGCACTTGGAAAATGGTAGGGCCATTCTTCAAGCTTTTATTGTCCTTCTTTATTTTTATATTATTTACTTTTCTTGTTTATTTCCTTCTATATTTTATTTCCTCCTTTGTTTACATTTAACATTTTAAAGTTGGAGCTTTGCTTCAAATTGTTAGTTTTTTCAGTAATCAGGGAATCAGATAGTTCCCTGAATAATAATTCCCACATAAAATAAAAGGAAAAGTACATCTGAAGTTCTGGAATATTGACACTTGGTTATTGAGAAACTACATAAGAGATTGTAAAGTTCTATATTTAAAAGGAGAGTACACTATAAACAATGTGACAAAGAGACTAATTTAAATAAATATTGTATATTACACATCATAATTTATTTGATAGTTAAATATATCACCTTATTTTCCACCAAAAGTTTAGTAAAATGAGAATAACATATTTTTATAGTGTGGTTTTGTCGATCCTAACTATGAGAAAGATGCACAAATAGAACAGAGGAGACTACCGTTGATGGATAAATGCAAATGGAATTCCAAAATCCTCCTGAAGTTAGAGAATCCCAGAAAAAAATTCTACAGGGAACATTGCCTTGTATTTACTTTTTGGAGAAAGAAAAACGAAGGCTAGAGGTTTCTGGAATAGAAATACTTATATTTGAAGTCTCTGTTTAAAATTTTTTTTTAATTAATTGAAGCAATTTTTTAAACTTCTGGACCGCCCAAAATTAGTACTTTTAAGATGATATGGATTCTATTTAATACTTATAGCTATGTACACATAAATGCATACATACCATGTAGCACTTACTTTAGAAATGAAAGGATACTGTATCTCTAGCAAACTTTCATCAAAAGATATAAAGATATTATATTAAAATCATTATAATAATAAATTATTTTATGAGAAATTAGCAGCAAACTAATCCTTTTATCTTAAGTGGATGTAAATGTTATAGGTAGGAATTGATTAAATATGGAGTCCAACCCCCTTCCCCCAGAAAAGGCAAGAATTTTTACTTAAAAAAATTTTTTTTTTAAATTAAAAGTATACTAGCACTTAGCTGAGTGTCTGGCTCATAAGAAACACTCAATAAATATTTGTGGACAGGATGAATAAACTGAGAAGACTTGGAGCAGTGAAAGCCTTGAGGCATTGAGAGGAAAACAAAGGAGTGAACCAAATAAAACTAGCTTTATCATCTTATTTTCCCAAGGGTCAATTCTAAACAGAAATAAAATATATACAAAAAACTATTGATAGATCTGAGGAAGTCCATGGATTTTCATGACTTTAACCTATTCTTAGTACCCAGGGCCTGATGACAACAGCCAGTCCCTTTGACCAAAGAGGTGGGACTGGAAGTAATGCGTGAAAACACAAAATAAATGAAATAAGGAAGTTTTCATTATGCATTAATTACAGGTATTCAAGACAATATGTATTCTTTATTAATATTGCTACTCCTTTACCAGTTGGAATTCACTTGCTATTGCCCCCTATATTTACTCCTAAAATACATAAATTTTTTTCATAAACAACAAATTTGTGGAATTTCTGTAACTTTTAATGATAGCTAAGGATAGGTATGTGTTCATCACAGTCATAAACACAATTTCCCTCAATTGGTTTATTTATACTTCCTGTTCATTCATATTTGTACTATTGTATATTCATATGCATATACATATATATATACATATGAGTGTATACATATATGTGTGTGTGTATCTCAAAAATCATGACTGACATAGTCAGACAGGCTTCCACAAGACATTCGGACACTCCACACTTGTCATTTTATACACAGCAAATCAGAGAAAGCCCTGTCTCTTTTCAGCAGTTAAAAAGAAATCCCCTCTGATTTGCTCAAAGCAGTAGCTTTAGGAAACAAAAACCTTTGGTAAGCTTTCAACACCATTACAAAATTAATAAGATTTCTCAGAGTTCTCCAACCATTTTATTATTTTAACATTTTGACTCAACTATGGAGTATAAACTATATGAGAGCCAGCAAAATAAATATCATCTGAGGCAATAATCTTTCACTGGCACCAAGCTGAAAGTCAGTCGTTTGGGGAGATTGAATCTGTCATAATACTGAACTGCTTTCTTATCAACAATCCATTCCTTTCTAATAGGAGTAGAATCTTAAAAGGAATGGAAACAAATTAAATGAGGTTTATCTGTACTTCCTTCAAGATGTTATTTCACAATCTTCATTTGGGGACAATTTCAAAAGAGAAAGCAAACAGAATGTTGTGTCTGAGAGAAGTAATTAAATCCTCAATTTGCCTACAATCATTTGTTTGTTAATGGTAGCAATTCCAAATTTGATTAATAACATGATCTCTTTCTGGTAATTAAACATTCTCTCAAATTTCCTAAAATTAAGATGTTTACAAAAAGCCACACAGACTGCCAAAGCTTTAAGAAGAATTTCTCAAGACTGAGGTTCTAATAAAGGGTTTCATAACTCTAATATCACTATGCACTTCTAGAAAATAGCAAGATGACAGGAGTTTTCTACTGCACTGAAGTTGAGGGCTGATGTACATTTTTATTACTCCATGTGACTTTTCCCTCTGACTGCTACGTCATGCAGCCCAGATATCAGGAGGAGTAGTCCTGACAATATCATTGGGTTGAAAAATGCTCACATTATTAGCAGCATAGAAACATGTATAAAAATCTTACATTACAGTTGGCCTTAGAATTAGTGCTCACTTTCTTAGGCTCTGTAATGATTTTTAAATCATATTGTTCCACAAAATCTTTCAATATCATTAAGGAAGGTGATTTTGAAAAAGACATAAACATCTGACCTGAATCCATCTTTGCAGAGCAATATTGAATGGCAGGAAGAAAAAGCAGGACTATGAAGCCTCAGAAAACAAAAACAGAATAAAAGAGTTAAAAGAGAGTGTATTGAATGAAGAAAGCAAGAGATGAAGCACAAAAAAAAAGTAGAATGGAAAAGAAAAAAAACAAGGTGTAAAGGCATATTGTTGCCAGAATTATCTCATGTTCCTTTTGAAAATACAAGAACTATATGTTGCCTACGCCTGACCTATATTTCCTGATTGTTCCTGCTAATTATTAATTATAATAATATAAATTTTAAATGATAATATAATTATGTAGGGTTATAAATTCTTTAGGCTAGATATTTGTGAATGCACACCAACTCATGAATGATTCAGAAATCTTGCTGTACATCTAAACCTCCTGTTTAGGAAGCTGCTCAGTTTGGGCAGGTTTAGTAGATCTCTTGATAGGGTTGTGCCACTTAGCAAAGATTCCTAAGGTGGAGGGTTGACTTTGGGGAAAGTATAATGTCTGTGAAAGAAGGTTACCCAATTTTCTCACTTCCCTAAAGAAATTGGAGGTGGTACTCCACAGGTACTCCCTTCTAAATCCAAGGAAGTAGACCTGTAAGAAAAACTTCTGAAATTTGTGTTTATCTTTCAAAAGCTAGGATCAACATCTCACTCCTGTTGGATGTATGTTTATGTGCAGCATGGGTTGATCTGTCCTAGTATAGGAAAAGGACACTGTAGACAAAAGACTGTGTGCTGTAAGGAGGCAGAGAGAGGAAAAATATCAGTTCTGATTCTCTTGTCTTGAAGAGGTAAGGAAAATGGATTCTACATTTGCTGGCTGTGCTCTTAGTTAGAAACTTGGAAGATGGTTGAGATCAGGGACTACAGAATCTGTAGGGATTGAGCCTCTCTGAGTAATGTGGTGTGATGTCACCATGTGGAAAACAGTCAGATAATGCAGTCATATCTCTAAAAGAACCACCAAGGCCTAGGGAGATGCTCACAGGCAAGACCTGCTAAGACCTCCCGACACCACATCCAGCCATGGACTGAGCCATAAACTATGTCACCACTGGGACCAATACCAGAATTCAGCAATCTTGCCTTCATAGCTTTGTAATTACTCACAAAGTAAATAGCATTTATTACTGACATGGAAGATAACCTACTCAAAAAGGGTGCTGGTATAAGAAACTTTCTTTTACTTTTCCCCCTCCTCTCACCAGTAAACAGGAGAAAACTCTGGGAAAATGCAAGGAATCAAAAGAGAATGAACAACTGCATACCTTCAGTCCAGAGCTATGCTGGAGTAAGAGGGATTATTTAAAAGACCAAAATTAGATTGAAATCTAATTGATTGCACTAAATTCCAGATCTAAGTTACCTTTCAAAAAGGGAATCAAACTGAAATTTTATCAAGGGCACTTGTTTCCTACCAGCAAAGGGAATTTGACATTGTATAGCTATTAGCCGCTATGAGAAAAAGTAAAGCATTTCTATATGTGTGCCTCTAGTTGATTGAAACACCTCTGTGAAATCAATTACAAGAATTTACTGAGATGTGATTCATTAATACTAACTGTCTTCACTCATCCCAATTGCAAACCCCTGTATTTATCCATTTTACAACTGGTATAAATAACATAATTATATATTGGGTAACAACCTTAAGATATATGGTTGAAGTCTTTTTGATAAAAATGAACTGACTTAAAAGAAAATAAGTTATTACAAAGAAAATGCAGTTTAAAAAGCCTTTACCTACTTATTGAGCAGAAACAGAATTGCTCAGTAAGAGGACCTGAGGGTTACCATTTAGCCCTCTTGTGACAGGCAAATCCTTCTGCTCTTGAAAGACTGCGATTCAGTTTCTTATACTTTTCTCACATCCGTCACTAGAGGCACAATGGAAACAACTCCTAGCTCTAAAGGCCCAAGGAAGGAGGTAACATTTTTGAATGACTTCTTCTTTCAAAGAGTAAGCTGTAAAAGAAATGGGGAGGAGGAGGAGGGAGCCTTATAGGGGAGAGACATGCAGCACACACTGCTCTATCAATAGGTTGGAATGCAAGAAAATCCATCTCACAGAAATATCAAAGATCCTCACTAGGGCAAGTCCCTGTTGAGCAGGCTTACTTCTTGCAGAAGGGACATGATCAAGAACTCATTAAGCGTGCAAAAATAAAACTAGTGCTCCAAGTGTTAAATGCAAACAGCATGAGGGAAATAATTGAAAAATTTTAAGTATTTTTAAGCATTTTACAAAATACCCTGATAATGACCCAGTCAATGTATGTGTTATTCTAATTTTTTTTTTTTTTTTAAGATTTAAGAAAGAGAGGAAAGAAATTTAAGTACGGTACAAACACTGCAGTCAGAGAGCTGTAGCTGTGAAAATGAAGCCAATGGCTTAATGCATTTATTTTAGGATATGGAAATACTAAAGTATTAAGGAACTGCATCCTGCCATTTTGTAATGTATTTTTATAGTCTAGTTTTCCCTAAAGCACAATTAAATGTGTACAAATGCAATATGTCATCGCAAATGTTGTTTATAGTTTAGTTGTGTAATCGGTTAGCAAATTCATCTGCTAATTAAGAATGTACTCATCTTTAACTTTCCTAAAATTTAAAACACTGTCAATCTTTCCATTGTTAATAATAATAATAAGGGTAATAATAAGAAGAAGAACAAATCTTGAATAAATTACTGTATGAAGTAACTTACAGTTTCTAACAAAATGAAAGGATAAAACCCTGGACAGTACAAAAATTTTAAATAAAAAATGAAGAGTGAGAAGTGATAGGAAAGATCATTGGAGAGAAAAATTTTAAGGCTGAATTGCTTTTCCGAATCCATTCAGATTCCTAGAGAAATTGTTTTCAAGGTAACCTTTGGGAAGTGCTGCTGTAGTAATTTCTTCAGTGTCCTCTGTGACTACACTCTCCATGTAACAAGAAAATTTCACCTACTCCAGGTGATTTGGGTCAATTTGATGTTATAAATTATTTTCTTATTTTCCCAAAATGCCTCAATCCTTCTAACACCCAACCTTCGGTACCTCTTCTCTCACCAATTCTAGCTGATGAATTTCTTTTTTTCCAGTCCAGAGATCCCCAGGATTGAATGTGCAATGTATTCCCAATGCTTTTACTAGAATTTAGTAAAGAGGAACTATTACCTTCCTACTCCCTGTTATGATTGCTCTAAGTATGAAGTCTCAAATTGTATTAGATTTTGTTGCTGTATAACATTAGATTACAATGCTTCCTGTGCCTTCTGTGTTCATACATACCTTATTTCAAATGTAGGATTTTCAGGGGCACTAGTTTTCAGTTAATTCATTTTATGTGTGTGTGCATCTGTGTGTGCTCCTTCATACTGTTAAAGCTTAAAGTGGCTTTATTATATGTGTTATATATAAATGTTTCTAAGAAATAGGTCTTCTCATGCCCTCAGGTGTTCTTTCTAAAACAAAAATGGCGATTAATATACTGTCCACATCTCATTATGTGATGGCAGAGTCATATTAAGTGCATGATAATTTACCTTATTTGTTCTTTAATACATACAATCTCAATCTCTTTTGCTTAAACTTATACATTGGCTAAAATACACACTATGGTAAAAGTATTATACTCAATCCTGCTATTTCCTCAAATCATCCCCCCAAATTTCTTTCTCTCTTTAGTAATTAAAGTTGTTAAAATAATGTTTGCTAACTTATCCATAAATTTATCCAACCAAAGACTTATGTCTTATTATCATGCAGATATAAGGCTAATACTGAGAATACAAAGACAACAAGACAAAATCTCTACCCTCAGAGAAATGAAAGGCTCATGGATACTATAGGGTAACTCTTTGAGATATTGTCTTTGTTTTCCAGCTCTTGTAAGAAATCTCTATGATAGTTTTATATAATGCATATCAAATTACCACAATCAGTGGTTTAAAAATTACCCATCCATTGTCTCACAATTTTTGTAGGTTGGATGTCTGGATGCCATGTAACTAGGTTTTCTGGTCCGAATTTCAGAAAACTAAAATCAGTGTCAAACAAGCCATGTTCTCATCTGGAGCTCAGGGTCCCCTTCTAAGCTCACTGACTGTTTTTAAAAATTATTTCTTTGAAGCTTTAGGATGAAAGTTCCTGTTTTATTGATACTTGTCAGCTGAGAGTCACTCTCAGATCCCAGAGACTGCCCACAGTTGCCTGCCACACAGCCCTCTCCACAATGTGACAAGTCGCTCATTTAAGGTCAGCAGAAGAGCATTTAATACAGCTATAAATTTCTCTGATCTTCCTTTTCTCTGACTTATAGACCTTCTTTTAGAATGTTTCACCTGATTAGCTCAGGCCCTCTGACACTCAAGTGGAGAGAATTATACAAGGGTCTGCACCAAGGAGAGGGAATCATGGAGCCATCTTAGAATTCTGCTTGCAACACCACCATTCTAATAAGGTTGTTAAAGTTTTTGGTTTTGTTGTTTTCTCTCCTCCCCCAACGAGGAGGTTGTTAGCAAACTTTATGTTTAAGGAACAAAGGAAAATTTGGAAGGCATCTAAAATTTAACCCCTACCCAGATTCATAAAGCAGATGGAATTCAAAGGTCCTAGAAGGCAAACATGCTGAAGTTTAGAAGTGATGGAAGTATGTCAATTTGAAGAAAAAAATTAAAGTGATTTTCTTGAGGGGAGAGAGGGTGGCTATGTGGTTTCAGTAATTGCTGGGAAGTGGGCCATACAAGCTATCAGGCAATCAAGGCTGACTGAATTGCTAAGAGAGAATGAATTTTAGGCATCAAGCTTCTGGATTCAGCTAAGACACCTCTGTCCAAGCTTGGCAGAGACCAGTGGAGCCTCTCTCAATGAGAATGAGAGAAATTGTCCTTGAGTGTGTTTGATCTCATAGGAATCTTTCTTAGCTTTAAGGAGGAGGAAGTTCTTTAACAAGGAAGCTCTTTAACAAGCCTAGAGTTGTAGATCCCTGTGGACAGGAAGTTGCAGCCCTGGAACAGATGATCTGGCTTAAAGACCAAATTTAAATAAACAAATAAATGAAATGCATCTTACTGCTGCACATCACAGAGTAAAATTCATCCCCATTACATGTGAACCAAAGTATTATAATTCAATGTGATAATAGCTATAACACATGTATGCATGAAAAACTTGGGAATACAGAAAGCTCTAAGAGTGAAGCTAGAACATATCCTCCCAAAGGTAAAAAATAAATCTTAGTTTTAAAATGAAGAGAGAGTAAGGGATAGATAGAAGGAATCATGATGGAAATAGAGGTAATCATGTAGGGAAAGGAGATCTTAGCATCCAATTCTTTTATGCTTACAGATATAGACATAAAATTTCAAAACGGTGGGTTAAGAGTATTATGTGGCCAAATGGTGAAATGAGGATTGTCATGCCATGATTAAGAAGTTTTAGGAAAGAATTTGTCTGGAAATAACAATCTCTATAAACAGATGTTCTTTTTAACCACTTTTCTTTTTTATAAAGATTTTGAAAGGTTGAAGTGCTGTAGGCTTTCAAGTATTTCTTATTAATATGTACCAGTGGGAGATAAGTGTCTTATCAATAAACATGTTAATTGGGCTTAGTTGTCAGTTGAGAGAGAAAGTTATATAATAGGGGTCACAGGGTCACAAGGTCCACAGGGGCTGTGCTGTTAATGTAAATTAGAGAAACAGCCTAAATTCAAGTATAATGCAAAAGAGGTGAGAGGAGCCTCTGTGAACTGGGGGCCACGTGACCTTTCTAGAGGGGCAGCTTCTAGTCGGTGCTCAACAATTGCTGTCATGTGGAAAGGCAGAGTTAACAGACCCAAAGTTGCTAATTGCTTCTAAGAAAAGCTGTAAATCTAGATTTAAGTATTGGTATTGGCTGCTGATTTGTGTGTGTGTGTGTTTCTATAGTTCAAGCACCAGGCAAAACATCTAAGGGCTGTACAAAGCTTGGAGCCAACAGTTTATGACCTCTTTTAGAAAGCAATAAAATATAATTTGCATGAGTTGGGGGGACTGATAGAAGAGTCTGGCAGTAGTGTAGGCAAAGGGCAAGTAGTCTCAGAGAAAAAAAAGAGAGAGAAATTGATAAGGAGAAAGGAGAATGCCAGAAGTAAACTTTACAGAGTCCAGTGCTGCACCTACCAAGAATAAAGTGAAAAGTTTATTACAGCCTTTATTGTAACCCAAATTTTCTATACCAAATTGCCAATGGAACACATTGCAATTCTGTCAGATAAGTGATGGTAAAATCTATTTAATCTCAGATCAAATCTAAACCTGGTATCTGGTGAAGTGTTTCACAATCACTATCTCTGCCCCTGAAAAGAACAGGATTGGGATATTGGATCCACCAAAAATGGTTAAATGCTTAACATTTAGTGTGTGTGTGTCCACATGCACACATGATTATCTACAATTCTCAATTCTCTTAGGAAACACTTAAATCTTTGCTTTTGTATACAAAAATAAAATAAGTAAATTATAGCCTTATCTCTTACTCTGTTATGACTGCATAAGCTATGAAGACAAAGCAAATAATTTCATCTTTTAACTAGTCCATTTTGGCAGCCAGAGTAAAAGTGAACTTTGTTTGTTCTCTTCTCCCCAAATCACAGGGGCATTTGTTTGTCTGACCAAAAATAATTCATTAAACTTTTGGCATTATTTGTTTCATAGGATTGCAAATTAGAGGAAGTATCAATATTAACTCAGATTTATTGAAAATACAAAAAAGTGAGGGGATAAATAAGGCCTAGTTGGAAAATGGTGGTATTTGGGTTAGGAAATCATGTAGTTTTCTTTCACAGAAGTGATTTTTTTTTTTTTTTTTCCAGCATAAGTAGAGTTTTTAGGAAAGTCAGAGAAAGATGACTCTGGAATTTCCAGTCTGGATCCTTAAGAAGATAATGTTTGGAGAGTTCCATTTCTGTCAAAGATTAGTCTCTGTCTCAGCCTAATCAGACATTTTGCTTTTTACAGCACATTTATTGCCTCTGCTAGCTCAGATGATGTTGAAATCCTGCCTAGTTTATTGCTTTCTTTTCTCACATTGAATCAGTCATGCCTCTCAGTGGTAAGAAAGCCATCTTTTTTTTTTTTTTTCTTTACGTTGGCCTCTCACTGCTGTGGCCTCTCCCGTTGCGGAGCACAGGCTCCTGACGCGCAGGCTCAGCGGCCATGGCTCACGGGCCCAGCCGCTCC
>NC_041214.2:125527661-125544670 GCF_002837175.3 Physeter macrocephalus
CGTCCCCTGCATCGGCAGGCGGACTCTCAACCACTGCGCCACCAGAGAAGCCCAACCCATCTATTTTTAACATACTTAGGTGATATTAATTTGATAAATGATATAGCTAGTAGAAGGAATAGTCTAATTCTACATATAGTTTAAAAATAGTGGCAGAAGTGACACATTAACATTAAAATCTTTTTAAAGAAACAAAGTATTTCTAAGAAAGTAAATTGCTTTGATTAGGTTATTAGAGTTTCTAAGATCAGTATTTTTCAAAACAGTATTCATACCACTGAAGAGGGACAAAGGTAGACAGGGAAGGTTCCAAGCAACTTAGAGAATGACTGTAAGAGGGGCTGGGGTTCTGGAGAAATTCTGGCACTCATCTATCTGTCTAGTGGTTTTCTTGTCACCTCCATGTTAGCTGTGGGATTCCCCAGTGTGGAAACAGAAAGGCTCAGGGCCCTGACCCCATAGTCCTATTGGGGATATTACAGATGACAGCAAAGTTAGCAGGCAATTTGACTAAACTTCTGGCTTTGAGACTCTGCCTGCTTCTTGACACCCTAGGAAGACAGCTAGATAGGAATTGCAGCCCCAAGCAACGATTGCTCTCAGCAATTTTTCATCCATTTTACATGGACAGAAGATACAGGTTCTAGTTCCCAGTTCCACATGGTAAAATAGACTTTGGTCACTATAATCTCAAGTGGAACATTTTAGTTCCCAATTATGTCACAGAAAATGACCTCCTGGCCACTTTTTTCTCCCTCAAGACTCAGGCATTAGCCCTACCTGGTTGAGTTTCTATTTTATTGCTAATCCATTAGGATGTTTAAATTATTTTGGCATGTGGTATTGTCATATCTTTTTTCTTTCTTAAAAATAATTCATTTATTATTGATACATGCTGAAAAGAAGGGGAGATTTTAAAGCACATTTCAACAGCATCTGGACTAAAAGGTTAACATGCTTTTCTGATAGATAACTGCAAAAAAGTTCATTTCCTTTCTTTGTTTATCTTGGAAGAATGCCTTTAAATTTGGAAGGACTATATCAGGTATATGTGCTTTTATTTTTTTAACTACCTGTAAGATAGTTTCAGGGCAAAATGATTTGTTAAAACTGGCCTCAATCTATAAATAAAAGAAGCTGAACGTAGTGTGTATAAATAATGCTAAAAATACTAAATTTCTCTGTGAAGTGTGTTTCTACAATATGAATAGTATTGAGTCAGTGGTTAGCCATTTAAATATTTAGACATGCCCTGGGGCAAACACTGCAGGTTGCATCCTGCTCTTCTTTAACAAAAGAATCTTGGCATAGTTTTGGGTAACAATGTGCTCAGGTAGAAAACTACACCTACAGGCATCCTTGAAGGTAGTGGTGGCCACGTGACATGATTCTAAACAGCAAGATCTAAGCATAAATCTCCTGAGTAAGGCTTCTGGGAAGGCTATTTTTTTTTCTCCTGATAAAAGAGTCATCAACCATCCTTACCATTTACCTTTTTCCCTTTGTGTTGGATACAGAATCTCACGGCTGTAGCATAGCTACCATTTTATAACCATGGGGATAAAAGACACAGGCTAAGAAGAGTGAAGAAGAAAGATAAAAGGAGGCTGGGACTTTGAGCAGCTATTCCAGACCTGTAATACCTACCTTCCAACTACTTGTAACATGAGACAGACAAACCTAATTTCCCATTTTTACCACTGCTTGCCTTTTTTGTCAGGTATTCAATATAGGCAGCTGAACTCTATCCTAAATCACCTATGCTTTTATTATGATCCAGTACACGTAGGACCAAGCTTTCATTCAATACCCTTTCTTTACATATAGTTTATATATACATATCATTAATTTTTCTATGATGAGAGTGTCAATTTTATGTATAATTACAGTCACTATTAAAATGATCAGATGCATTTAACTCCTATAACTATTCTTATTCAGAATATAGGTACAAGTAACAATAGGGCAAAAAAATGATTTTTTAGATGTGTGTTCCCTGATAGCATGACATCAGAGAATGAGGTTGTATTAGACACAGAGCTGCACCTCTGGATCTCCTTTCAAGAGAGGACTAACTATACAGTTGAGGAGAGCAATAAGCACATACTCTTCAGCTATGAGATCCTCCTGGGACTACCTCAGCTGCAGAGATCTCATCACCCAGATCAGCCCACATCTTGTGACTGAGAAGAGTGATATAAGGGTCCAGACATCTTGGTTTGATGTAGGACAAACTAATGGCCTCCTAGTCAGATGGATCAAGAATGGGGGGCGGGGGACAGAACTGAAGCTTAACTTCTTCCTCTGCCCAATAATGTTTCTTTCCTCTTCCTTCAATGGGTGTTGATCCCAAATAACCATCTTACACCTTAAACTCCATCTTAGTATCTGCTGCCGGAGAATGCAACTTGCAATATTTGCACTGGGAGCAGTCCAAGAAAGCAGATGATAAGCTGAGGTTTTAGAGTTGGATGATTCACCACCTGGTTGGCAGTAAGAACCCTATGACTGGTGATAGATGAAGCACAGGAAACCACTGGCACAGTGTGGCAGTCCAATTGTTAAAACTTTCACCAGTGATGAATTGTAAAGCTATTCTTGTGGAATAGACTACACTAGCCCACGTGATATTAGACATTAAAAAAGTATTGATGATATAGTGGCTATAAGGATAAGGGATTAAATGACAATTGTTAGGCACCCCTGGTGCTCTATTAAAAGACAATGAAGAACAGAGGGTGTGTGACAGGCAACTAAAAGCCAGGAATAAAAGCCAGAGTCCTCTTTACACACAAGAAAGCTTATCTCCTCTAGTGAGAGGGCAAAGGACAAGAATGCCAACCATATAACTGGATAGAAAATATTTTTTTGACTTGGGGGCACTCTCCCAAGAGAAAATATTTAATGTCATGGTAAAGACCCCAAGAAATGGTGTTAATTCATTACTAGGGTACCTCCTAGATGCATGGAAAAAGTGATGCTAAATTTCACTGAGTGAATTGAAATGCCAGAATTGCCATGGCAAACACTAAAGAATGGGATGAAAAACTTTGGGTAATGAGGCATGCTGCAAAGTATAACTCTTTTTTTTCCTGCATCCCAGGAAACTCTTCAGTTCTAAAACACCCAAAAAATTGATATTAGAGACTGTTATAGAATGTAGCTTAAAGGAAGCATGGGGATGGTAGAACCCAGAAACAATAGAGGTATTTAACTTCCAGAAGTCCAGGGGAGGGGTCACAATTATTGCAACAACCTGCAAGGTTTAAGTGGCCACCAAAAAGTTCTGACCTATAGAGAGTTATGGAGATGTCTAATAAAATATAGTGTCCCTTGAGGCAAAATAAATGGACAGCGGATAAGGATAATACTAGCAGGAAAAAATCAAGGATGAATGACTGTATAGCTGAGGCTGTATCCCCAATAAAAAGTTACGATTTCTTGTCTGGTTTCTACAACTGAGCCATTTGACTACTGTGGAATCCATCAACTGAAGATGTGGCTAGGTACTCAGGAGGAAAGATCCTACAACAATATGGCAAGTGTACAAGATAATGGATCTTCCAGTAATTCCCCCCAAATTATCTATGGTCATTTATACAGGCACTAACTGTACACTGAGCAAAGAAGAATACTCAGACATTGTGAAGACTGATGGATACTGGATCTGAGAGGACATTCATAACCAGAAACTTGGCATTATCATGGCACCTTTGGAGTGGGAGTACATAGAGCTGGGACAATAAAGGTAGTCCTGACCAAAGTCTGACTGGCAATATATACTTTCATTATACAGAGACAATGGTAGTCATTTCCCTGATCCCCAAGTATATAATTGTCACAATTCCTATATTGAGTTCTTAGTCTGTAGGGCACAGGCTATCATAATGAGTGAAGTCAAGCAGAAGTCTTTGAAATCATACACAACCAGCCAAGATAGTAAATAAATAAAAGCATCTCATCCTCGCCAAAGACTTTGGCAAAAACTAGTGCTACCCTTAGAGAGCCAAAGGATTCAGGAGTGGTGGTATCTGTCAATTCTTCATTTAATTCACCAGTGTGATCCCTGCAAAAGCAAGATGGACCCTGCAAAATGATTATAGACTATTTCAAGCTCAACAAAGTTGTATCCCTGACTACAGCCAACATGCTATATGTGGTATTTTTGCTAGAGCATATTAAGACTCCTCAGACACATCATATTAGCCATTGATTTGGCAACTGAACTCTTTTCTATCATTATAAGAAAGGAGAATTAGATACCGTAGCACTCATGTGAAGCAGATGACAGTAAACATTTTTCATTTTCTTCATGGCAGTGTTAATTTTCTGTCCTGCCCTCTGTCATAACATAGTACAAAGTGACCTGGACTGTCTCAATATCTTGCAGAATATCAAATTGATCTTATACTGATAACACTGTATTGGTTGTGTAGGCCGAGAACAAATTGGACAGACTTGAGATCTTGGTAAGACACATGCACTCCGGAGACCAGGAGATTAATCTTGTGAATACTCAAGGATCTGTCATATTCATAAAATCTGTAAGGGTCTAGTGGCATGCCAAGCCATAACTGCCAAAACAAAAGACAAATTATTGCACCTTATACTTCCTATCACAAAGAGGGAAGCACAATTTCTGATGCACCTCTTCTGGTACTAGAGATAGCAAATTTCATACCTAGGAATATGCTCTGGATATTTACCAGGTAATCAAAAGACTTCCAGTTTCACATAGGCAGAACACTATATGACAAAAATCACAGCAAGATCATTTTTGACCCACCTCCTAGAGAAATGGAAATAAAAACAAAAATAAACAAATGAGACCTAATGAAACTTAGAAGCTTTTGCACAGCAAAGGAAACCATAAACAAGAAATACAAATCAAAACTACAATGAGATATCATCTCACACCGGTCAGAATGGCCATTATCAAAACATCTACAAACAATAAATGCTGGAGAGGGTGTGGAGGAAAGGGAACCCTCTTGCACTGTTGGTGGGAATGTAAATTGATACAGCCACTATGGAGAACAGTAGGGAGGTTCCTTTAAAAACTAAAACTAGAGCTACCATATGACCCAGCAAGCCCACTACTGAGCATATACCCTGAGAAAACCATAATTCAAAAAGAGTCATGTACCAAAATATTCATGGAAGCTCTATTTACAATAGCCAGGACATGGAAGCAACCTAAGTGTCCATCAACAAATGAATGGATAAAGAAGATGTGGCACATATATACAATGGAATATTACTCAGCCATAAAAAGAAACGAAACTGGGTAATTTGTAGTGAGGTGGATGGACCTAGAGACTGTCATGCAGAGTGAAGTAAGTCAGAAAGAGAAAAACAAATACCGTATGCTAACACATATATATGGAATCTAAAATTTAAAAAAAAAAAGGTCATGAAGAACCTAGGGGCAAGACAGGAATAAAGATGCAGACCTACTAGAGAATGGACTTGAGGATACAGGGAGGCAGAAGGGTAAGCTGGGACAAAGTGAGAGAGTGGCATGGACATATATACACTACCAAACATAAAATAGATAGCTAGTGGGAATCAGCCGCATAGCACAGGGAGATCAGCTCGGTGATTTGTGACCACCTAGAGTGATGGGATAGGGAGAGTGGGAGGGAGGGAGACGCAAGAGGGAAGAGATATGGGGACATATGTATAACTGATTAAATTTGTTATAAAGCAGAACTAACACACCATTGTAAAGCAATTATACTCCAATAAAGATGTTAAAAAATAAATAAATAAATAAAATAAAATAAGAAAAAAAAAAAAGATTTCCAGTTTCAGGTAGGACCTAAAGAAGGAAAGGGCTCTGGAAAAGCTCTAAGATGTGGTGCAAGCATTCCTGCCACTGTGGCCATGTCGTCTGGCAGATCTTATGTAGTTGGTGATATCAGTAGGGGTAAAGATTCCATGGAAACTTTGTGGCAAGAGTATTAGAAGCATGATGACACAGGTCCTGAGTTGCTGAAAGGAAGGCCATAAATTCTCCACCAGATAATTATGTGCTTTTGGGGAAACAACTTTTGGCATGCTTCTAGAACCCAATAGGTATAGAAGACTTGACCATGGGACACTAAATGACCAGATGGTTGAAGCTGCCATCATGAGCTGGATCCTAACAGACCTACCCAGCCATGTCCCAGCAATAATCTATTGAAAGATAAAGTGGTAAAGGCATACAAAAGCATAAGCTGGACCAGCAGTCATAAGCATTATGGCATCAAGCACTTTTGCACCAGCATCATCCCTCAGTATCAGCCTATGGTTTTATGGAAGAATCCCACATGACCAGTTGAAGTAAGAGGAAAAAACAAGCTTAGTTTACAAATGTGAGCACTAACTGAAACAGACATAAGTTGCATTCCACTTAGGGGTGACCATAAAAAGAATTAGCAAAGGAAAATTCTCCTAAGGATTGGGAGACAAGAAAGACTGGGATGAAATCATGAGTATGGACATATATGAGTGGGTACAAAAAGTGAATAGATTGCATTATCCTTCTAATGCCCACTAGGAAGCATCCTTCATAGACAAGGTGAAATGATTTAGGCCATTAATAAAAGCTGCTCTGTCACTGGGCAACCCAGTCCATTATAATGGATACATGAATGAAGTGGCCACTGTGACAGAGATGGAGGCTACCATGTCTGATACCATGAATCCTTATTTTTCAAAACTGAACAATCTAGTACTGATACCAACCTGCCAGCAATAACAAACAGTGCTGAGCCCCTGTTATGGCACAATTCCTTAAAGAGACCAAGTTACATTGTTTAAATTGTCTACATTTGGACTCTTCCATCCTGGAGTGACAGCTGTTTATTCTCATAGAGATTGTCACATATTCCATCCATGTGTTGACCTTCTCTGATTGCAGAGCTCAGTCAGCACTACAATATGAAGTGTTTGCTGTGGAAGTGTTTGCTCTCTCAACATGGAATCTCACATAAGATCATGTCAGACCAGGAGATCCATTTAATAGGTGGGGTGTGGGACCACTTATTGTATCTCATACACCATCACCCAGAAGCTTTCCCTGTTAGAACACTATCATGTCCCAGTGTAGACATAACCGAAGTGCCAGGTCTATGAGGATGTTTTGCCATCCTCCAGCATGTAGCATTCATAAAACTGGGAGTCGTTTTGCTGTACTGTGTCCTCCAAAGGAAGAATATATGGGTCTGTTAATAAAAAGTGCAAACCAGAATAGCTCCACTTACAAATATCCCCAACACTCACTTGGAAGCTTTGTGCTTCCCACTCTGACAACTTTGAGCTCTGGTCTTTTGTTAGAAAGGGGTATAAAAATCTCAGCCATTTCTACCTGAGGTAGGATATTCTGATGAGTGTTACTCATTTCAGTGTTCTCTGCTGAGTTGGCTAAAACTACCTAGATCTTACATCATGACTTAACCTCTTTTTATCCCCCTTCTTGCCCTTCACTGGTGCAGTTTCTTAATATACATCTTGCATCTGAAATTCTACTTCAGCATCTCCTGGAGAACCTAACCTGTGAAAGAGTTTTCAGTAATATTTTTGCTCATGAGTAAAAAGATAATCAAGTTGTTAAGGAGCAGTTATAGGTATCTTTGTAATGCAAATTGTGCAAAATGCTGTACATTATATATAGGAGTAGTATAGTATTACATGCTGTACTTTGCTTAAAGATGAGATGACTTTTCCAATAGCCACTGTTGAATATACACCTGGATATCACAGGAAAACTATGGAGGCATGAAAATGAAGGATGAATAAAAGGAAATAATGGGTAAGGGTTGAAAGTCTAACTCTGGAAGCTTATTAAGACTTTTTTTGTTTTAATAAGCATATATTCAATTAGCATCTTTAATCTACAAGTTAAAGAAGATGTTCTTATACCTCTCACACTGTCCTATAAAAATATAAAGAAGAATCATGATTCTGATTATTCTAAATGGCACCAATTTCTTTAAAAGTAGTATTAGAGCTGTAGTGTTCATTCCCTTTACATTCCAAATCCTAAAATACTTTCTAGTAAGACTTCTGTTGCCTCTTTTTTAGATCTTTACTTTAAATTAATGACTAGAATAATTTTCACTCTTTAACATCTAATATGCTAAATGTAGCATGAGGCTCGTATGTTACAGATTATCACTCACACTATATAACATGAACATTCAGTATAGAGCTACAGAGGTATTGAAGAGATCCTTAAAATAATTAGCTAACATAAGCAAAATTCAAACTACCTTCTTGCCCAGTAAAGTTAATCCTATAGAGTTTCTTCTTTCTTCACGACTCTATTATTTTCAAAAGAAAATGTTAAACAAAGCCATCATTGGAAAATTTCCAATTATTTTCTCTTTGCTTCTCATCTATTCACTTCCTGCTCTGCATATAAAACTCTAATTAAACATATTATTCAATTTTTATTTTTATTCTCTTTTTTGTTTGGTTTTTACTTTTTTAGGTGTAGCTAATACACAGTAAATTGAGCAAATTATAAGAATGTTGCTTGATACAAACATTTTTATATACATCCATTATATGGAACACTTCCAGTACTCCAGAAGGTATCACTATGTCACTTATAATCAATACCCAACAAAAGGTGATCAGTTTTCTGACATTTATCTTCATAAATTTCCTCCTTTTCTCTCAACTTCTCTTCCATGTATTTTTTTAAATTTCTTTTTCTCTCTATGTATTATTCTCAAGACTATTTTGTCCATTTTGTTTTCATTTTCAACAATTTTATTTTCAGTTCTATGTATTCTAATTGATTTTTTTCCAAATAGTCTTGTATTTGATTTTTTTTCTGCAGTCATTATTATCATGTTAAACTATATTACTTATTCAATTTGTTTGCTTACTTGTGTTTTTGTCTTTCTGGAGCCAGTAGAATATCAGCTCTAAGAAAACAGGGTTCTTATCTGTCTTGTTCACTGGTATAGCTCCTGACTAGAACAGCTCTATTTTCACAGTCAGTAATAAATAACTTTTTAACAGATATATAGATCAATTAATAAAATTTCGTTGGACATATCTGTGTCTCTGCACACTCTAGTCGAAAGATCTTTTACCTCATCTCAAATACTGGTACCATCTCTTGACTTGTACTTTCCTCCTTTTCTTTCTTTCACACCTAAATCCATTCTACAGTGCTGCACCCAGTTTATTTACTTCTTTGCTTGAAATCGTTTAAAGCCTTTACATTTCTCTTAGAATAACAAAACTTTAACATATCCTACAAAGCCCACATAGTTGGATTTCTATGTATTTCTCCAGCCTCACCTTGCGCTACAACACTTTTAAATTCCTATTAAACATCAGTTTCTACCTGTTCAAGCATCTTATTTCCTGATCATCCCAACTACCCGCTTAGCTGATTATTTTCCATTAATATTTTGTTACCATTCTCATTAAGATAGTAAATTTTCTGAGAAATCCTGAAATACATAAAGTTATTGAAATTTTCAAACCAACATTTCTTAAACTTATCAATTATAGTCTATTCTATCATGGACTATCTATTAACATCACACTAAAAATTTGGAAAACATATTCTATGTTCATCTACGAACCCATACAATTTTCCATACTCAGGGTGGAAAGAGGTGGCTGTGACTACATAAAGTAACTCAGGTATGATAGCTATAGGATATACCAGAATATACTTGATATTCTAACTAGCTATCAATCATAAAAACATGTATTTAGTATAATGAAAACATTAGGACTTGAAACACTTTTGTATTAAAGTGATTATACTATAATATGATTTTGGTGAAATTTAACACATATCCAAAACACACACGTTTATATATTTATTCTCATTTTGGTTATAAGCCCTCCTAAAGCCCTTTTGGACCTTTCTCTTTCTTCCTTTCTTTAGAGCTGATGTCTTCTTTTCAGGGCCTGAGGGCCTGGAGAATGTAGTGTGTATTTGGATTTCTCAGAGTGACTGAACTCAAGTAGAGTACTATTGATATTATTGATAAAGTTAAAAAACAAGGCATCATGCTGACATTTGTGGAATACCTTTGCCAATAGACATGGGTATAGATTTTCTATTCTTAGCAGAGGTAAATCATGATATTGTACTTGCTACTCAAGGGAGTTATAATATTTTACCCTCCAGTAGCCTACAAGAAGGCTGAGTTTTGAAAAACTTTTCTGAAGTAGGTGATGATTGTCTCATGGTGAATATCACTATTTTACTATTTATCATGGATTACAGTTATTATCATTTTTTTAAAGAATATCCACAGTGAAGCAAGGTGATGCTAACAGTATAAAAGTTATAGTGTGTGGACCCTGTCTGCTTCGAAGTCCTTCATTAATCCTGAATCATCTTATTTATTATCTCTCTCTTTTCCTCTACTTCTTCACACTTGACACCATTTTCTCTCATGCTTCCTATATTTTGTCTCATCATCTGTTCTTACATAATGAATTTTTCTCCAGACTTCTTCATATCATACTAGAAGCATTCTATAATATACTGGAAGCACTGCTGCTTCCACAGCAGCCCCACATCCATGTACTGATCCTGGTTTATTTCTTACACCTAACCTCTTAGTTAAAGATTCACTTACCTAATTGGAAGAAATAGAAATGCTCACTGTCACAGAGAATTTAGATTGATAGGTTACTAGATGGATGAAGCCAGAGCAACTGAAATGTGCATTAAGGAGCCCAAAGCAGGAGTAACACTTAAGTTTTCTCATCTTATTATATGTTATTTTTATACAAATTGGTAACTACAAGCCAGATGTACACAAATATTAAAACTTTTATTACACAAATAAATTTCCTTTAAAGATACTCATTCCTTTCGGCAATGACAGTGAGATAGTTAATTTTAACTTAAGGGTTTTTTTTTTTTCTAGTCTAAATCTCAGTATTTTTTGGACAAATTATGTAATCAGATTCAAGAACTAACATTGCAGTCATGATTAGAAGTTCCCTTGCTGAGTGTTCACCACTTTTGAAGAGCTCTTCTGCTCTTCTGTCCTCCCTCTTCCTGTGCATCACCTAAGGGAAACAGGGAGAGACATAGGGACAGATTGCCAGCACACACAATGGTGATAGGAGAGCACACCTGGTCTTGCAGTTCTTAGCTGGCTTTCTCTACTAGTGTTCCCATCATATCTCAGCTAAGACTGGGTGATGTCCAGGAGCTTAGGTTGTCCCACTCTCACTCATCATAAAGGACATCCAGTGATTCCTCTGTAATGTGACTACATGTGAGAGAGGCTTAGGAGATCTTGTCAGGCAGTCTTTTTAGTGGAAGACTAGTATCTTCATGAACCCTGTTGACTTCCATTTCTATTTACTCAAACTAATAAGAAACCACGTCCTCATCATAATCCTCCTCCCCTACAGAAAAAAGAAGTTCTGGATCTATCAGCAGATTTTTCCAGTTAACAAATTCCAGTGGGAAGTGGCCAATCTCATAGTATCAGCATCACCTTCTCATTTTCCAGAAGTGATCTTTGGGAGCATTCCCATTTTTGTAGATTGATCTAATATTCCTCAACAGTCTCCTTTCTACCTTCTTTTCCAACTCTTCTATAGCTCTCTTGAAGGCTTTCATTTAATTCTTTCCATAGAAAAGCAAAATGATGAGCTCTGTCTCTTTCCACCTAGGAAGAGATTAGGAGACCATGACTGACACTTGTGCAGGGGCTCCCCTTAACTTCACTGTTCTGAAATAGTGTCCTGATATAATATCTGATATACAAAATACTCAGATGTTTCTACACAGGAAGTGGATGGTGGAAGTGGGGAAAATAAACCAAATGTAAGTTTCATGTCCCATGTTATGGCCACATGTAAATACTCCTTCTGTCATCTCTCTTACACCTTCTAGGCACAATTTGTAGTTTTTAACCTTCTGATCCAGTTTTTTTTTTTCCTTTTTACCATCAAAAGAGCAAATTATTCTAGGAAGCCTGATTTTCAAGGTAAAATAATTTATATTTCCTTCAACATTCACTATATCACATGGATATATTTTTTCTTATCAATCCTTATAAATTGGAAATCAAAATTAAGTTTAACCAAATGCAATTGAACTAAAAATAATATGAGTGTACAATAATATGTCCCATTGCGTCAAAACAAGAGTTAGTAATTTGTTCACAAATGCAAACCCCCTTGTTTCTCCTAGAGAGTTTTAGTCAGAGAAACTACATGCTTATATCACCCTTATAATGTAGCAATTACTAGTTCTTCAGGGTGTGTTTTCTCCTCTTTATAAATGCAAATATTGGGGCTTTTTTTTTTAATGGTTTTCCTAACACCTATTTGAAAGGAAGTCTTAACTGAGCAAAGAAGGACATGATCTATAAAGGACAAGTAACACTGTTCTCTATTTCATAGGTATTTGACTCTAATAGACTCTTGATTGGAGTCTGGTCTTGTAGTCAGAGAGTTCTAGGGAGACTCTATTTAAAATAAATGATTCTTTATATACAACCTACCTTGAAGAAAAAGTGAACTTTTCACACCAAAATGTTCCACTATGAACTTCATGTAAAAACGTACAACTGAAGTTTGATCACTAAGGCTAACATTAATAATTTTACTCTGAGTATAAATGCAGGTGGCACAAGTTATACTCTACTGCTAATAATAGGCAAGTTTTAATTTTTTATGATTATTAACAGTGCCACCTTTGTCATAAATTAAGTTCTCGTGTGTGTGTGTGTGTGTGTGTGTGTGTGTGTGTCTGTGTGTGTGTGCGCGAGCGCTCATGTGATTGTTTCCAGCTTTCTATTGTCTCTCTTTGGTCTATTCGTCTGTTCTCAGTCTTAAAACCCTATAAAACAAATCCTCAAACTCTGTTCCTTTTCAAATATGTCTTAACTGTGTTTTGTCCTTTTCATTTCTGAATACATTTTAGAAATAATTTCTTAAGGATGCTTATATCAGCTTTATTCAACATGGTCAAAAACTGAAAATAGCTGAGGTATCCATCAATAGAAGAATAAACAAACTGCAGTATATGCATGCAAAGAAATACTACTCAGCAACAAAAAGGAATAAACTACTTATACACTACAACATGCATGAATCTCAAAATCATTGTACAAGTGAAAGTTAGGCTTACATTAAAAAGCACATGCTCTATGATTCCATTTATATGAATTTCTAGAACAGGAAAAATTAAATTATGGTAGAAAATCAAGAGTAGTTATCTATGTTTCTGTTTTGTTACATTTGTTCATTTGTTTTGTTTTTTTGATTCCACATATAAGTGAAATAATATGGTATTTGTCTTGTTCTGTCTTATTTATTTCACTTAACATAATACCCTTTAGGTCTATACATGTTGTCACAAGTGGCAGGATTTCATTAGGATGAGTGAAATAGGTGAAGGGGATTAAAAGGTACAAACTTTCAGTTATAAAAGAGGGGATATATGTATATGTTATAGCTGATCACTTTGCTGTATAGTATAACACAACATTGTAAAGCAACTATACTCCAATAAAAATTTAACAAAAAAATAAAATAAATAAGTCATGGGGCTGTAATTCAACATTGGGAATATAGTCAATAATACAGTAATAATTTTATAGGGTGAAAGATGAAAGATTTATCGTGATCATTTTATAATGTATAAAAATATCAAATAAATGTCTTGGACACTTGAAACTAATACATTATTGTAAATCAATTATAGTTCAATTAAAAATATTTTAAACAAACAAACAAAAAACCAAAAAACCCTAAGAGAGGTTATCTTGAGAGAGAGCAAGGGTTGACTAGAAGGGGCTGCTAGGTAATGATTTATACTTTGGTAGGGTTAAGGTTACACAGGTTTATACATTTGTCAAAACTCATTGAATGTTCATTAAAGATTTTTAGAATTCATTATATGCAAGTTTTACCTCAACATAAAACTGTATATAAAAATTGAATTCTAGTTAATAACATACATGCTAATTAGGGGAAATTATACTGATGTCTAAAATTTATTTTCAAATGCATCAAAAATGAGATAGATTGATGGCTAGATAGAGGAATATTTACATAGTTATGTGATAAAACAAGTATAGCAAAATATTAATTATAGAATCTAGGTGGTGGGTATATGAGAGTCAACTAAAAAATTCTTTTTACTTTTCTATATGTTTAAAGATATTCATAAAAAATTGAATAAAAATGTTTAGATTATCTACGTACCATTGTGTAAGTTTGGATAAGTTGTAGTTGTAAGTTTCTCTAGGAACTTGTTCATTTCTTTTAAATTTTCAAAGATATTGTCATTAGTTTTATTCAAGTATTCTTTTACTACACTGTTAACATATCCAGGATCTAGAGTGATTAGTCCCTTTAAATCCTGATATCGATTATATTGTCCTATCAGTCTCATTTATTCTTCTTAAGGACCCACAGGTAGCTTAATCCTTTTATTAGATGATTAATTGTATTACTTGTTTTCTATGTTTATATATATATTTATTTATATATATGTGAATAACTCATTGATTTTATGCTTTTAATTTTTCTAATACATGTATTTAAGGCTACAAGTATCTCTCTATGCTCTGTTTATCTTCATACCACAAGTGTTTAGATTTTATATTTTCATTAACTCTTCAGTTTTAAATTATTTCAAATTCCAATTGTGCTTTTATCTTTTACCATGAGTTACTGAGAACTTTATCTTGATATTAAAACATATAATTAATTTCTAATTATCTTTGCTCATTTAAATTTAGTTTATATCTGTATTCCATTTATTGATAATCACACTCACTGTCTTAATTTTAGTTAATATAATATATATTAATCTAAAGTTTCTATTTAGTACTTTTGCAACGTTGCTATTACATTTTTATGGATTCCAATTTTCAATTGAAATATTTAAATTTTTAAGTCATTGAATAAAGAAAGCATAGCTATTTTTGTCAATTGTCTGGAGTTCCAGTATCTGGATCCATTGATTGTAGGACAGATACTGTATTTTAAGAAATTATAGACATAATTTGAGGTCTGGAATAATGTTTTACTCCTCTAGAGAGGATTCCCACTTGCTTCTGACAGATGCTCAAAGATATTTACAAAGCAATCTCCTTGTCAAGGGTTAAAATGTCTTGGGTCACTGATGACTTACGGAAGAACTCTGGTCAATTTTTTTTTTATTCCCCCTTATTTCTAGGATGTGGGTTTTTAGGATTACATTACAAAGTGATGTGAGTTCACTATGGCATTTCCTGGATTTTAATTTATGTCCCACTAGACCATCAAGGCTGTCAAAATCATTGCACAATTTTAATCCATGTCCTTGAGATGAGCAATTCTCCAAAGGCAAAAAATGGCCCCAACCCAAATTAATAAAGACTTTGGATTTCTGTCCAGTTCTCAATTTGGACCAGTATTTATTTGCTATCTGGATAGTTTGCCAGTTCTTTCAGGCAGGGAATTTCTAATATTTCACATATTTTTTTCTAAATGTCCTCTAAAAGGGTGTTGGTCTGTGTCACCTAGTCTTTATTCTTAAATGTATTTACTACAGTATGCTGAAGATTAAAAATATATTGAATGCCACTGCTCTTTTTCAGTGCTTTGATAATACCAATAAATAATCTAAAGTCCAGATTTTATAAATACCCTAATTCACACAGTGAATTTGTGACAAAATTTATTGTTCTATTACTGTTTACACAATTTTAATCTTTTGACATAGAGAGAATATATATTTTATATCATAAGGAGTAACAGTAAATGCATGTGTGTTTGCACATACTATATATATTTATAGTATAGAATGTATTTATGTTGTGTGCATGGAAAAATACATGACAGATATATATGATGTATGTGTCTGTATATGTGTATGTGTCTGCATATGTTTGTGTGTTACTTGAACTAATAGAGTAAAACCTAAGGATAAAAAGGTAGGTAAATGAACATTTAAATGTATACCATTATAATTATCAAGAAATTTGTTTTTCTATATTTATTTTAAAACATTGTTATAATAAATATATCACTACATTTGACTTGAACAATGCAGGGGTTAGGAGCACTGATTCTATGCTGTCAAAAATCCTCATATAACTTACAGAAAGCCCTCTGGCTACATTGTGGATTCAACAAACCACGTATCGCGTAGTACTGCAGTATATACTATTGAAAAATATCTGCATTTAAGTGGATCTACATAGTTCCAACCCATGTAGTTCAAGGATAACTGTATAATAAAAACATTAATTTGCCTAAAAACATATTAGAGAGAATATGGGAAACTTAAATAATCTTGTGTTATAAGCTATATGTAATAATGTAAAAAAATGGAATTACATAGAACATTATGACATTGTAAAAAGAAAATTGCAAATGAAATTATGGGTTTACTGACAAAGCAAATAGGCCTCACATTACTTTAATTAAAAAAAATATTTTTAATTTTTAAAATCATGTTTCATAAAAATCCTTTGGTATCTGAAAATAATAATAAGTAATGGCTAATATAAAAATGTTGTTTTTCTGATTTATAAAAATTAATCAATGTATATTAAAAAAAGAAAACCCTCTACACGTGTAGAGAAATTAATCAAGCTAATTATACCATAGTTTTCAGGCCTTCCTCACTTGGTCCTTCCACCTTTCTCTTCAGCAGTGGTCCCTGATCACACTGAATCACTACAAACCCTGAGAATGTTAAACCACTAATAGACAATTGTCAAATGATGTATGAACAGTTTAATTGTTATTTAAAATGCCCTAAGATATTTTATGAAATTTAGAGAAAGATGAGTGGGTATTAAACATGGTACTTAAGCCTTAGCTCATTCCAAGTTCTAATGCAGTCAAAGTTCTTTAAAAATTTAGGTAGGGCTTCCCTGGTGGCGCGGTGGTTGCGCGTCCGCCTGTCGATGCAGGGGGGTCGGGTTCGCGCCCCGGTCTGGGAGGATCCCGCGTGCCGCGGAGCGGCTGGGCCCGTGGGCCATGGCCGCTGGGCCTGCGCGTCCGGAGCCTGT
>NC_041214.2:125544884-125547992 GCF_002837175.3 Physeter macrocephalus
CCCCCCTCCCACCCTCCCTATCCCACCCCTCTAGGTGGTCACAAAGCACCGAGCTGATCTCCCTGTGCTATGTGGCTGCTTCCCACTAGCTATCTATTTTACATTTGGTAATGTATATATGTCCATGCCACTCTCTCACTTTGTCACAGTTTATCCTTCCCCCTCTCCATATCCTCAAGTCCATTCTTTAAGAGGTCTGTGTCTTTATTCCCATCTTGCCCTTGGGTTCTTCATGACCTTTTTTTTTCTTAGACTACATATATATATGTTAGCATACGGTATTTGTTTTTCTCTTTCTGACTTACTTCACTCTGTAAGACAGACTCTAGGTACATCCACCTCACTACAAATAACCCAGTTGCGTTTCTTTTTATGGTTGAGTAATATTCCATTGTATATATGTGCCACATCTTCTTTATCCATTCATCTGTTGATGGACACTTAGGTTGCTTCCATGTTCTGGCTATTGTAAATAGAGCTGCCTTGAACATTTTGGTACATGACTCTTTTTGAATTATGGTTTTCTCAGGGTATATGCCCAGTAGTGGGATTGCTGGGTCGTATGGTAGTACTATTTTTCGTTTTTTAAGGAACCTCCATACTATGTTCTCCACAGGGGCTGTATCAATTTACATTCCCACCAACAGTGTAAGAGGGTTCCCTTTTCTCACACCCTCTCCAGCATTTATTGTTTGTAGATTTTTTGATGACAGTCATTCTGACTAGTGTGAGATGATAATTCATTGTAGTTTTTATTTGCATTTCTCTAATGATTAATGATGTTCAGCATTCTTTCATGTATTTGTTGGCAATCTGTACATCTTCTTCTGAGAAATGTCTATTTAGGTCTTCTGCCCATTGTTGGATTGGGTTGTTTGTTTTTTTGATATTGAGCTGCATGAGCTGCTTGTAAATTTTGGAGATTAATCCTTTGTCAGTTGCTTCATTTGCAAATATTTTCTCCCATTCTGAGGGTTGCCTTTTTGTCTTGTTTATGGTTTCCTTTATGGTACAAAAGCTTTTAAGTTTCATTAGGTGCCATTTATTTATTTTTGTTTTTATTTCCATTTCTCTAGGAGGTGGGTCAAAAAAGGATCTTGCTATGATTTATGTCATAGAGTGTTCTGCTATGTTTTCTTCTAAGGGTTTGATAGCGTTTGGTCTTACATTTAGGTCTTAATCCATTTTGAGTTTATTTTTGTGTATGGTGTTAGGGAGTGCTCTAATTTCATACTTTTACATGTACCTGTCCAGTTTTCCCAGCACCACTTATTGAAGAGGCTGTCTTTTCTCCACTGTATATTCTTGCCTCCTTTATCAATGATAAGGTAACCATATGTGTGGGTTTATCTCTGAGCTTTCTGTCCTGTTCCATTGACTTATATTTCTGTCCTTGAGCCAGTATCATACTGTCTTGATCACTGTAGCTTTGTAATATAATCTGAACTCAGGGAGCCTGATTCCTCCAGCTCCGTTTTTCTTTCTCAAGATTGCTTTGGCTATTCAGGGTCTTTTGTCTTTCCATACACATTGTGAAATTTTTTGTTCTAGTTCTGTGAAAAATGCCAGTGGAAGTTTGATAGGGATTGCATTGGATCTGCAGATTCCTTTGGGTAGTAGAGTTATTTTCACAATGTTGATTATTCCAAACCAAGAACATGGTATATTTCTCCATCTATTTCTATCATCTTTAATTTCTTTCATCAGTGTCTTACAATTTTCTGCATATAGGTCTTTTGTCTCCTTAGGAAGGCTTATTCCTAGACATTTTATTTTTTTGTTGCAATGGTAAATGGGAGTGTTTTCTTAATTTCACTTTCAGATATTTCATCATTAGTATATAGGAATTCTAGAGATTTCTGTACATTAATTTTGTATCCTGCTACTTTACCAAATTCATTGATTAATTCTAGTAGTTTTCTGGTAGCATCTTTAGGATTCTTTATGTATAGTATCATATCATCTGCAAACAGTGACAGCTTTACTTCTTCTTTTCTGATTTGTGTTCTTTTTATATCTTTTTCTTCTCTGATTGCTGTGGCTAAAACGTCCAAAACTATGTTGAATAATAGTGGTGAGAGTGGGCAACCTTGTCTTGTTCCTGATCTTAGTGGAAATGGTTTCCTTTTTTCACCATTGAGGACAATGTTGGCTGTTGGTTTGTCATATATAGCCTGTATTATATTGAAGAAAGTTCCCTCTATGCCTTCTTTCTGGAGGATTTTTAACATAAATCGGTGTTGAATTTTGATGAAATCTTTCTCTGCATCTATTGAGATGATCATATGTTTTTTCTTCTTCAATTTGTTAATATGGTGTATCACATTGATTGATTTGCATACACTGAAGAATCCTTGCATTCCTGGGATAAACCCCACTTGATCATGGTGTATGATCCTTTAAATGTGCTGGTGGATTCTGTTTCCTAATATTTTGTTGAGGATATTTGCCTCTGTGTTCATCAGGGATATTAGCGTGTAGTTTTCTTTCTTTGTGACATCTTTGTCTGGTTTTGGTATCAGGGTGATAGTGGTCTCGTAGAATGACTTTCGGAGTGTTCCTCCCTCTGCTACCTTTTGGAAGAGTTTGAGAAGGATAGGTGTTAGCTCTTCTCTAAATGTTTGATGGAATTAGCCTGTGAAGCCATCTGGCCCTGAGCTTTTGTTTGTTGGAAGATTTTTAATCACAGTTTCAATTTCAGTGCTTGTGATTGGTCTGTTCATATTGTCTATTTCTTCCTGGTTCAGTCTCGGATGGTTGTGCATTTCTAAGAATTTGTCCATTTCTTCCAGGTTGTCCATATTATTGGCATAGTGTTGCCTGTAGTAATCTCTCATGATCCTTTGTATTTCTGCACCATCAGTCATTACTTCTCCTTTTTCATTTCTAATTCTATTAGTTTGAGTCTTCTCCCTTTTTTTCTTGATAAGTCTGGCTAATAGTTTATCAATTTTATTTCTCTTCTCAAAGAACCAGCTTTTAGTTTTATTGATCTTTGCTATCATTTCCTTCATTTCTTTTTCATTTATTTCTGATCTGATCTTTATGATTTCATTCCTTCTGCTAACTTTGCGGGTTTTTTTTTCTTCTTTCTCTAATTGCTTTAGG
>NC_041214.2:125548147-125549241 GCF_002837175.3 Physeter macrocephalus
TGGGTCATCATGTTTTCATTGCCATTTGTTTCTAGGTATTTTTTTATTTTTTCTTTCATTTTTTCAGTGATCTGTTGGTTATTAAGTAGTGTATTTTTTAGCCTCCAAGTGTTTGTATTTTTCACAGATTTCTTCCTGTAATTGATATCTAGTCTCATAGCATCATGGTCAGAAAAGATACTTCATATGATTTCAACTTTCTTAAATTTATTAAGGCTTGATTTGTGACCTAAGATATGATCTGTCCTGGAGAATGTTCCATAAGCACTTAAGAATGTATATTCTGTTGTTTTTGGATGGAATGTCTTATAAATGTCAATTAAGTCCATCTTGCTTAAAGTATTATTTAAAGCTTATATTTCCTTTTTTATTTTCATTTTGGATGATCTGTCCATTGTTGAAAGCAGGGTGTTAAATTCTCCTACTATGATTGTGTTACTGTTGATTTCCCCTTTTACGGCTGTTAGTATTTGCCTTATGTATTGAGGTGCTCCTATTTTGGGTGCATAAATATTTACAATTGTTATATCTTCTTCTTGGATCGATCCCTTTATCATTATGTAGTGTCCTTCTTTGTCTCTTGTAATAGTCTTTATTTTGAAGTCTATTTTATCTGATATGAGAATTGTTACGCCAGCTTTCTTTTGATTACCACTTGCATGGAATATCTCTTTCCATCCCCTCACTTTCAGGCTGTTTGTGTCCCTAGGTCTGAAGTGGGTCTCTTGCAGACAGCATATATATGGGTCCTGTTTCTGTATCCATTCATCCAGTCTGTGTCTTTTGGTTGGAGCACTTAATCCATTTACACTTAAGGTTGTTATTAATATGTATGTTCCTATTACCATTTTCTTAATTGTTTTGGGTTTGTTTTTTAGGTCTTTTCCTTCTCTTGTGTTTCCTGCCTAGAGAAACATTTGTTGTAAAGCTGGTTTGGTGGTGCTGAATTCTCTTAGCTTTTGCTTGTCTGTAAAGGTTTTAATTTCTCTGTCAAATCTGAATGAGATGCTTGCTGGATAGAGTAATCTTGGTTGTAGGGTTTTCTCCTTCATCACTTTAAATATGTCCTGCCACTCCCTTCTGGCTTGCAGAGT
>NC_041214.2:125549296-125550523 GCF_002837175.3 Physeter macrocephalus
ATTTAAGGTAATTATTGATATGTATGTTCCTATTACCATTTTCTTCATTGTTTTGGGTTTGTTATTGTAGGTCTTTTCCTTCTCTTGTGTTTCCTGCCTAGAGAAGTTTCTTTAGCATTTGTTGTAAAGCTGGTTTGGTAGTGCTGAATTCTCTTAGGTTTTGCTTGTCTGTAAAGGTTTTAATTTCTCCATCAGACCTGAATGAGATCCTTGCTGTGTATAGTAATCTTAGTTGTAGGTTTTTCTCCTTCATCCCTTTTTTTTTTTCTTTTTATCGGTACGCAGGCCTCTCACTGTTGTGGCCTCTCCCATTGTGGAGCACAGGCTCTGGATGCGCAGTCTCAGCAGCCATGGCTCACAGGCCTAGCTGCTCTGCAGCATGTGAGATCCTCCCAGACCGGGTCACAAACCTGCATCCCCTGCATTGGCAGGTGGACTCTCAACCACTGCACCACCAGGGAAGCCCTCTTTCATCACTTTAAATATGTCCTGCCCCTCCCTTCTGGCTTGCAGAGTTTCTGCTGAAAGATCAGCTGTTAACCTTATGCAGATTCCCTGCTGTGTTACCTGTTGTTTTTCCCTTGCTGCTTTTAATATTTTTTCTTTGTATTTAATTTTTGATGGTTTGATTAATATGTGCCTTGGCGTGTTTCTCCTTGGATTTATCCTGTATGGGAAACTCTGTGCTTCCTGGACTTGATTAATTATTTCCTTTCCCATATTAGGGAAGTTTTCAACTATAATCTCCTCAAATATTTTCTCAGTCCCTTTCTTTTTCTCTTCTTCTTCTTGTACCCCTATAATTCGAATGTTGTTGTGTTTAATGTTGTCCCAGAGTCTCTGAGACTGTCCTCAATTCTTTTCATTCTTTTTTCTTTATTCTGCTCTGCAGTTGTTATTTCCACTATTTTCTATTCCAGGTCACTTATCCGTTCTTCTGCCTCAGTTATTCTGCTATTCATCCCTTCTAGAGAATTTTAAAATTTCATTTATTGTGTTGTTCATCACTGTTTGTTTGCTCTTTAGTCCTTCTAAGTCCTTGTTAATGATTTCTTGTATTTTCTCTATTCTATTTCCAAGATTTTGGATCATCTTTACTATCATTATTCCGAATTATTTTTCAGGTAGACTTTCTATTTCCTCTTCATTTGTTAGGTCTGGTGGGTTTTTACCTTGCTCTTTCATCTGCTGTGTGTTTCTCTGTCTTCTCATTTTGCTTAACTTACT
>NC_041214.2:125550603-125559792 GCF_002837175.3 Physeter macrocephalus
CTGTCCCCAGTGGCTAAGGTTGGTTCAGTGGGTTGTGTAGGCTTCCTTGTGGAGGGGACTAGTTCCTGTGTTCTGGTGGTTGAGGCTGGATCTTTTCTTTCTGGTGGGCAGGTCCACGTCTAATGGTGTGTTTTGGGGTGTCTGTGGTCTTATTATGATTTTAGGTAGCCTTTCTGCTAATGGATGGGGTTGTGTTCCTCTCATGCTAGTTGTTTGGCATAAGATGTCCAGCACTGTAGCTTGCTGGTCATTGAGTGAAGCTGGGTCTTGGCGTTGAGATGGAGATCTGTGGGAGATTGTTGCCATTTGATATTACATGGAGCTGAGAGGTCTCTTGTGGACCAGTGTCCTGAATTTGGCTCTCCCACCTCAGAGACACCACCTTGACGCCTGGCTCGAGCACCAAGAGCCTTTCATCCACACGGCTCAGAATAAAAGGGAGAAAAAATAGAAAGAAAGAAAGAAAGAAAGAAAGAAAGGAAGGAAGGAAGGAAGGAAGGAAGGAAGGAAGGAAGGAAGGAAGAAAAGAAAGAAGGGGGGTTGTGTTCCTCTCATGCTAGTTGTTTGGCATAAGATGTCCAGCACTGTAGCTTGCTGGTCATTGAGTGAAGCTGGGTCTTGGCGTTGAGATGGAGATCTGTGGGAGATTGTTGCCATTTGATATTACATGGAGCTGAGAGGTCTCTTGTGGACCAGTGTCCTGAATTTGGCTCTCCCACCTCAGAGACACCACCTTGACGCCTGGCTCGAGCACCAAGAGCCTTTCATCCACACGGCTCAGAATAAAAGGGAGAAAAAATAGAAAGAAAGAAAGAAAGAAAGAAAGGAAGGAAGGAAGGAAGGAAGGAAGGAAGGAAGGAAGGAAGGAAGAAAAGAAAGAAGGAAAGAAAGAAAGAAAGAGAGAGAGAGAAAGGAAGGAAGAAAGAAAGAAAGAAGATAAAATAAAGTAAAATACAATAAAATTAAGTTATTAAAATAAAAAATACTTATTAGGAAAAAATTTTAGAAAAGTAATAAAAAATAAAACGGACAGAGAGAACCCTAGGACCAATGGTAAAAGCAAATCTATAGAGACAAAATCACACACAGATACACAAAACATACACATACACACTCACAAAAAGAGAAAAAGGTAAATAAATATATATATCTTTGCCCCCAAAGTCCACCTCCTCAAATTGAGATATTTGCTGTCTATTCAGGTATTCCACAGATGTAGGGTACACCAAGGTGATTGTGGAGATTTAATTCTCTGCTCCTGAGGCTGCTGGGAGAAATATCCCTTTCTCTTCTTTGTTTGCACAGCTCTCAGTGTTCAGCTTTGGATTTGGAGCTGCCTCTGAGTTTAGGTCACCTGAGGGTGTCTGTTCTTCACTCAGACAGGACACGGTTAAAGGAGCAGCTGATTTGGGGGCTCTGGCTCACTCTGGCTTGGGGGAGGGAGGTGTACGGATGTGGGACCAGCCTGCGGCAGCAGAGGCCTACGTGACATTGCAACAGCCTGAGGCATGCCCTGTGTTCTCCCGGGGAAGTTGTCCCTGGATCACGGGACACTGGCAGTGGTGGGCTGCACAGGTTCCTGGGAGAGGAGGTGTGGAGAGTGACCTGTGCTTGCACACAGCCTTCTTGTTGCCTGCAGCAGCAACCTTAGCGTCTCATGCCCGTCTCTGGGGTCCACGCTGATAGCCGTGGCTCACGCCTATCTCTGGAGCTCCTTTAAGCCACACTGTTAATCCCCTCTCCTCGCACACCAGGAAACAAAGAGGCAAGAAAAAGTCTCTTGCTTCTTCGGCAGCTCCAGACTTTTTTCCAGAAACCCTCCCAGCTAGCTGTGGCGCACTAGCCCCCTTCAGGCTGTGTTTACGCAGCCAACCCCAGTCCTCTCCCTGGAATCCAACCTATGAAGCCGGATCCTCAGCTCCCATCCCACACCCATCCCGGCGGGTGAGCAGACAAGCCTCTCGGGCTGGTGAGTGCTGCTCGGCACCGATCCTCTTGCAGGAATCTCTCTGCTTCGCCCTCCACATCCCTGTTCCTGTGCTCTCCTCCGTGGCTCCGAAGCTTCCCCCTCTGCCACCTGCAGTCTCCGCCCACAAAGGGACTTCCTAGTGTGTGGAAACCTTTCCTCCTTCACAGCTCCCTCCCAGTGATGCAGGTCCCGTCCCTATTCTTTTGTCTCTGTTTTTTTCTTTTTTCTTTTGCCCTACCCAGGTATGTGGGGAGTTTCTTGCCTTTTGGGAGGTCTGAGGTCTTCTGCCAGCGTTCAGTAGGTGTTCTGTAGGAACTGTTCCACATGTAGATGTATTTCTGATGTATTTGTGTAGAGGAAGGTGATCTCCATGTCTTACTCTTCCGCCGTCTTGAAGCTCGCTCATGATCCAATTTTTTGATTGTAGGTTACTCCAAATATAAGATTGCAATAAAAGTAATTTTCATGTATTTTAAATACATGTCTTTCTTTGATTTTTAAAGTAATACTCAAAAGTTTCAATGTTACAAATTAATTTTTTTAGCCCCCAATCATACAAAATAACCATGAATACGAATATTCACATACATGTTTCACCATGATCATTAACATAAATGACCATTATGTATGTTGGATTATACGTTTGGTTTCTGCTTATTTTCTGTTTGATAAAAAATATTGGAAGATACATTTTATCCAATTTGTTTTAGTTGGAACAAAGCACATTTCTGAAAATTTTATATTATTTGTTATTCTTATACACAGGTTAGAAAGTTATATGGTTTAAAAACTGATCTATTCCTGCTATTAGAGTACAACATGGGGATTGCAGAAATAAGAATGAAGTATTTGAGTGACCAAAAGATTAACTTATATTTTCTTGGGAGAGGGAGCAAGTAAAGTCAACTTTTCTATGCCATATAACATCTAAAATAACTTGCAGATCATATTTCCTACTAAAAATTATAATAAAAAAATTTTATGTGATCGACAGAAAGGAAAAAAGATGAAAGAGGAAGGTCTTTTGCTATAAAATAGTTAATAAAGTTACTATTGATGACTTCAAGGTATTGCAAGGTTTTGGAGTAATTTATGAAGTATGAAAACATATATATGAATTGTGTGTGTGTTTAGTGTTAGAAATTTTAAAATTTTTTTATTTGTTGGAAACTGATATTTCATATATAGATTATGATTATGATAAAGCTATTAATAGGAATACTTAATTCCCTAGAGAATCTGATTGTCTCATCATGCCAGATAACAGAAAAAAATGCAACTATTTTTGGAGTGTCTAGAAAAAAATTAATTGATATGTACTTGGTTCAATAATATCATTGTGGTGTTATTTAAAAGAAGAAAGTTTTGGTATTTAAAAGAGGAAAATATTAATTCTGGTGAGGGGGAAAATGTGATTCAAAAAAGTGACAAAAATAGATGTGGTCAGAAATAACTGAGATCAGAGCCAGCTGATGGAGAAATCAACTTTCATCTCAATGGTGATTATAAATATAAAGTAAGACTAAAGAGATAATTTTATATCCAAGCTATCAAAAACAAAAATATTTTTTAAGTACTAATCAATTTTTATGATCCTAGAAGTACTACACTGGTGAATCGTCCAAAGAATGAGAAGTCCTCTTAAAAGTACCAATCATTAACTAGCTCTCCTTTTGAAGTAGTGATAAGCAAATCTCACTCCATACATTAGCAAGAGAGAAACTGAATGGCAAAGATGTTAAATCAAATAATATTTTAACAAAAATTAGTTCTTCTGACTTTAAATCATTTTTTTCTGGTAAAATCTATGGAAATACATTATGAATTAAAATTGTTAAACTTATGCAGGTGATTGCATCTTAGAACATGATAACTCACCAACATAGTTTGTTCAATTTTAGTTTGAAATAGGACACATCTGCAATATAAAAGTAAACATTAAAAAAGGAGCTCTTTAAATAGAAACTGTATCCAAGCTGGAGAGCAGATTTAGATTTCCAAAATGACCTCATATCGGTTCCTACCTATGTATAAAGCAAGCATTATCCACGTTAGAAAATTTAAAATAGCATTTGAAAATTAATTTCTGATTCTTGAATATAGTTCTGAGTGTTCAGGAATAACTTAGTCTAATTTCAATATATTATTTATATGTCTGATATAGAAAAGAGTGGAGCATAGGTTATGTATGTGTAGAAAGATCGACAATGAAGGGAAAGAATTTTAAAATTCTTTAAGGTTTAAAGCATAATACAAATATCCTGATTCATACTGACTAATCATATATGAACAAATTGATAATACTGGCTCATATTTTTAAAACTTCGATAGCAGTGCTTCCAGAGTACAGTATCACTTTTTGTTTAAAGGTTTCCTATCCAGTATTGAGATTAAGCTCAAACACTTGATGCCTAGTGGAGGGTGAGCGACAGCAATTTAACTCATAATGTCGAGAATGCAGGACTTGTTGGCTCTGACAAGTAGGAAACAAAAGATAACCTCTGCTACTCCTGTTTTTCAATTCTATTTACTCTTTTGTTAATATAATCCTTTACAATATTCATCTTCTCCCAGAAATAATTTCCACGCTGAATAATTTGCATATTTCATGCACAATCAACATTTTCTTTTTACTTTTTAACTTCTGAGCTGCCCTAGATATCATTGGCACACAACTCAATTAAGTTGGTGTTTGCTTTCCTTTAACTGGTTTACTAGATTAATTTCATCTTCTAACATGCAGTTGGACTGGTTTGCTCAACACACTATAGAGAAGTTTTATTCTGAACAAATATCCTTTATCCTTTCCTCCTTTATTTTCTCCTAGCCATCAGTATCCTCCTTATGGGCTATTAAATCCTGCTCATTTAATATTCAATTTGCCTGTCGAATGATCCCATCATCTTTACTCATCTGCTGCTACCTTTGTTCGCACACTGATTCTCTCACAATGCACTCTAATTGCCTTGTAACTCAGTCTTTTCCCTTCTCAGGTCTATCAACTACAGGGCAGGTAAATTAATCTTAAAATATGGTTGTGGAGAGGGCAGACAGCAGATGCAAGAAGAACTACAATACTGCAGCCTGTGGAACAAGAACCACATTCACAGAAAGATAGACAAGATGAAAAGAGAGAGGGCTATGTACCAGATGAAGGAAAAAGATAAAACCCCAGAAAAAAAAAAAATTAAATGAAGTGGAGATAGGAAACCTTCCAGAAAAAGAATTCAGAATAATGATAGTGAAGATGACCCAGGACTTTGGAAAAAGAATGGAGGCAAAGATCGAGAAGATGCAAGAAATGTTTAACAAAGACCTAGAAGAATTAAAGAACAAACAAGCAGAGATCAAGAATACAATAACTGAAATGAACACTACACTAGAAGGAATCAGTAGCAAAATAACTAAGGCAGAATAACAGATAACTGACCTGGAAGACAGAATGGTGGAATTCACTGTTGCAGAATAGAATAAAGAAAAAAGAATGAAAAGAAATGAAGACAGCCTAAGAGACTTCTGGGACAACATTAAATGCAACAACATTCACATTATAGGGGTTCCAGAGGGAGAAGAGACAGAGAAAAGACCAGAGAAAATATTTGAAGAGATTATAGTTGAAAAATTCCCTAACATGGGAAAGGAAATAGCCACCCAAGTCCAGGAATCACAGAGAGTCCCATACAGGATAAACCCAAGGAGAAACATGCCGGGACACATAGTATTCAAATTGGCAAAAATTAAAGACAAAGAAAAATTATTGAATGCAGCAAGGGAAAAAATGACAAATAACATACAAGGGAACTCCCATAAGGATAACAGCGATTTCTCAGCAGAAACTCTACAAGCCAGAAGGGAGTGGCATGATATACTTAAAATGATGAAAGGGAAGAACCTACAACCAAGATTACTCTCCCAGGCAAGGATCTCATTCATATTTGATGGAGAAATCAAAAGCTTTACAGACAAGCAAGAGCTAAGAGAATTCCGCACTACAAAACCAGTTCTACAACAAATTCTAAAGGAACTTCTCTAAGTGGGAAACACAAGAGAAGAAAAGGACCTACCAAAACAAACCAAAAACAATTAAGAAAATTGTCATAGGAACATACATATCTATAATTACCTTAAATGTGAATGGATTAAATGCTCCAACCAAAAGACACAGGATTGCTGAATGGATACAAAAACAAGACCCATATATATGCTGTGTACAAGAGACCCACTTCAGACCTAGGGACACATACAGACTGAAAGTGAGGGGATGGAAAAAGATATTCCATGCAAATGGAAATCAAAAGCAAGCTTGAGGGCTTCCCTGGTGGCACAGTGGTTGAGAATCCGCCTGCCGATGCAGGGGCCACAGGTTTGTGCCCCGGTCCAGGAAGATCCCACATGCCGCGGAGCGGCTAGGCCCGTGAGCCACGGCCACTGAGCCTGCGCGTCTGGAGCCTGTGCTCCGCAACAGGAGAGGCCACAGCAGTGAGAGGCCCGCGTACCGCAAAGAAAGAAAGCTTGAGTAGCAATACTCATATCAGATAAAATAGACTTTAAAATAAAGAATGTTACAAGAGACAAGGAAGGACACTACATAATGATCAGGGGATCAATCCAAGAAGAAGATATAATAATTATAAATATATATGCACCCAACATAGGAGCACTTCAATACATAAGGCAACTGCTAACAGCTCTAAAAGAGGAAATCGACAATAACACAATAGTGGGGGACTTTAACACCTCACTTACACCAATGGACAAATCATACAAAATGAAAATAAATAAGGATACACAAGCTATAAATGACACAATAGAAGAGATAGATTTAATTTATATTTATAGGACATTCCATCCAAAAACAGCGGATTACACTTTCTTCTCAAGTGTGCATGGAACATTCTCCAGGATAGATCACATCCTAGGTCACAAATCAAGCCTTGGTAAATTTTAAAAAATTGAAATCATATCAAGCAGCTTTTCTGAGCACAATGCTATGAGATTAGAAATCAATGACAGGGAATAAAACGTAAAAAACACAAACACATGGAGGCTAAACAATACGTAACTAAATAACCAAGAGATCACTGAAGAAACCAAAGAGGAAATCAAAAAATACCTAGAGAAAAATGACAATGAAAACCAGACAACCCAAAACCTATGGGATGCAGCAAAAACAGTTCTAAGAGGGAAGTTTATAGCTATACAAGCCTATCTCAGGAAACAAGAAAAATCTCAAATAAACAATCTAAGCTTACACCTAAAGGAACTAGAGAAAGAAGAACAAACCAAACCCAAAGTTAGCAGAAGGAAAGAAATCATAAAGATCATAGCAGAAATAAATGAAATAGAAACAAAGGGAACAATAGCAAAGATCAATAAAACTAAAAGCTGGTTCTTTGAGAAGATAAACAAAATTGATAAACCATTAGCCAGACTCATCAAGAAAAAGAGGGAGAGGGCTCAAATCAATAAAATTAGAAATGAAAAAGCAGAAGTTACAACACCACAGAAATACAAAACATCCTAAGAGACTACTACAGGCAACTCTATACCAATAAAATGGACAACCTGGAAAAAACTGACAAATTCTTAGGAAGTTATAACCTTCCAAAACTGAACCAGGAAGAAATACAAAATATGAACAGACCAAACATAAGTAATGAAATTGAAACTGTGATTAAAAATCTTCCAACAAACAAAAGCCCAGGACCAGATGGCTTCACAGGCGAATTCTATCAAACATTTAGAGAAGAGCTAACACCCATCCTTCTGAAACTCGTCCAAAAAATTGTGGAGGAAGGAACACTCCCAAACTCATCCTATGAGGCCACCATCACCCTGATACCAAAACCAGACAAAGATACTACAAAAAAAGAAAATTACACACCAATATCACTGATGAATATAGGTGTCACTGTTTGCAGATGACATGATACTATACATAAAGAATCCTAAAGATGCCACCAGAAAACTACTAGAGCTAATCAATGAATCTGGCAAAGTTGCAGGATACAAAATTAATGCACAGAAATCTCTTGTATTCCTATACACTAATGATGAAAAATCTGAAAGAGAAATTAAAGAAACACTCCCATTTACCACTGCAACCAAAAGAATCAAATACCTACAAATAAACCTGCCTAGGGAGACAAAAGACCTGTATGCAGAAAACTATAAGACACTGATGAAAGAAATTAAAGATGATACCAACAGATGGAGAGATACCCCATGTTCTTGGATTGGAAGAATAAATATTGTGAAAATGACTATACTACCCAAAGCAATCTACAGGTTCACTGTAATCCCTATCAAATTACCAATGGCATTTTTTACAAAACTAGAGTAAAAAATCTTAAAATTTGTATGGCGACACAAAAGACCCTAAATAGCCAAAGCAGTCTTGCGGGAATAAAACAGAGCTGGAGGAATCAGACTCCCTGACTTCAGACTATACTATAAAGCTACAATAATGAAGACAATATGGTACTGGCACAAAAACAGAAATATAGATCAATGAAACAAGATAGAAAGTCCAGAGATAAACCCACGCACCTATGGTCAACTAATCTCTGATAAAGGAGGCAAGGATATACAATGGAGAAAAGACAGTCTCTTCAATAAGTGGTGCTGGGAGAACTGGACAGTTACATGTAAAAAAATGAAATTAGAACACTCCCTAACACAACTCACAAATATAAACTCAAAATGGATTAGAGACCTAAACATAAGACCAGACACTATAAAACTCTTAGAGGAAAACATAGGAAGAACACTCTTTGACATAAATCACAGCAAGATCTTTTTTTTGTTTGGAAATAAAAACAAAAATAAACAAATGGGACCTAATGAAAGTTAAAAGCTTTCACACAGCAAAGGAAACCATAAACAAGACGAAAAGAGAACCCTCAGAATGGGAGAAAATATTTGCAAATGAAGCAATGGACAAAGGATTAATCTCCAAAATATATAAACAGTATATGCAGCTCAATATTAAAAAAACAAACAACCCAATCCAAAAATGAGCAGAAGACCTAAATAAACATTTCTCCAAAGAAGACATACAGATGGCCAAGAAGCATGTGGAAAGCTGCTCAACATCACTAATTATTAGAGAGATTCAAATCAAAACTACAGTGAGGTATCACCTCACACCAATTAGAATGGGCATCATCAGAAAATCTACAAGCGATAAATGCTGGAGAGGGTGTGGAGAAAAGGGAACC